>NW_026596460.1:3917357-3983171 GCF_907164565.1 Psammomys obesus
TCATCTCCTTAGATGATCATGTGGTTTTTCTCCTTCATTTTGTTTATGTGGTGGATTACATTGATGGATTTCCGTATGTTGAACCACCCTTGCATTCCTGGGATGAAGCCTACTTGGTCATGGTGGATGATATCTTTGATGTGTTCTTGGATTCGGTTTGCAAGTATTTTATTGAGTATTTTTGCATCAATGTTCATAAGAGAGATAGGTCTGAAGTTCTCTTTTTTTGTTGGATCTTTGTGTGGTTTAGGTATCAAAGTGACTGTGGCTTCATAGAATGAGTTTGGTAGTGTTCCTTCTGTTTCTATTTTATGGAATAGTTTGAGGAGAATTGGTGTTAGTACTTCTTTGAAGGTCTTGCAGAATTCTGCGCTGAAGCCATCTGGTCCAGGGCTTTTTTTGGAGGGGAGACTGTTAATGACTGCTTCAATTTCCTTGGGAGATATAGGACTATTCAGTCTTTCTACCTGATCTTGACTTAATTTTGGTAGATGGAATCTGTCAAGAAAGTTATCCATTTCATTTAGATTTTCAAATTTTGTGCCATATAGGCTTTTGTAGTATGACCTAATAATCGTTTGGATTTCCTCAGTGTCTGTAGTTATGTCCCCATTTTCCTTTCTGATTTTGCTGATTTTTATGGTTTCTCTCTGCTTTTTAGTTAGTTTGGCTAAGGGTTTGTCTATCTTGTTGATTTTCTCAAAGAACCAGCTTTTTGTTTCATTGACTCTTTGGATAATTTTATTTGTTTCTAATTGATTGATTTCTGCCCTTAGTTTGATTATTTCCAGCCGTCTGCTCCTCTTAGGTGTATCTGCTTCTTTTTTTTTCTAGGTTTTTCTGTTGGGCCATTAAGTTGTTTGTATGTGATGTTACGGATTTCTTCTTGTAGGCACTTAGTGCTATAAATTTTCCTCTGAGCACTGCTTTCAATGTGTCCCATAAATTTGGGTATGTTGTGCCTTCATTTTCATTGAATTCTAGAAAGTCTTTAATTTCTTTCTTTATTTCTTCCTTGACCCAGCTGTCATTGAGTAGTAAGTTGTTCAGTTTCCATGTGCGTGTCGGCTTTTTGTTGTTTCTGTTGTTGTTGATGTCCAGCTTTAGTCCATGGTGGTCAGATAGTATACAAGGGATTATTTCAATCCTTTTGTATCTATTGAGGCTTGCTTTGTGAACCACTTTATGGTCTATTTTGGAGAAGGTTCCATGTGGTGCTGAAAAGAAGGTGTACTCTTTTGAGTTTGGGTGAAAAGATCTGTAGACGTCTATTAGGTCCATTTGATTTAGGGATTCTGTGAGTGCTTTTATTTCCCTATTTGGTGTCTGTCTAGTTGATCTGTCCCTTGATGAGAGTGGGGTGTTGAAGTCTCCCACTATTAAGGTATTAGGATCAATGTATGATTTAAGCTTTAATAATGTTTCATTTACGAATGTAGGTGCTCTTGTATTTGGGGCATAGATATTCAAGATTGTGATCTCCTCTTGGTGGATTTTTCCTTTGATGAGAATATAGTGGCCCTCCTATCTTTTTTGATTAACTTGGGTTGAAAGTCTATTTTATTAGATATTAGGATGGCTACTCCAGCTTGTTTTCTGAAACCATTTGCTTGAAAAACATTTTTCCAGCCCTTTACTCTGAGGTAGTGTTTATCTTTGTTGCATAGGTGTGTTTCTTGGATGCAACAGAATGTTGGGTCCTGTTTCCGTAACCATTCTGTTAGCCTGTGTCTTTTTATTGATGAGTTGAGTCCATTAATATTGATAGATAATATTGACCAATGCATGTTAGTTCTTTTTGTAATGGAGTCGATGATCTTACCTTGTTTCATTGCTTGTTTTCTTTTCATTTTTGTTGGGACATTATCTGTATGCCCTGTTTTCTTGGGTGAATTCGTTTTCGTTGGATTGGAGTTTTCCTTCTAGTATCTTCTGTAGGGTTGGTTTGCTGTATAGATATTGCGTAAATTTAGTTTTGTCATGGAATATTTTGTTTTCTCCATCTATGTTGATTGAAAGCTTTGCAGGGTATAGTAGTCTCGGTTGACATTTGTAATCTCTTAGAGTCTCCATGATGCTTGCCCAGGCCCTTCTGGCTTTCATAGTTTCTGATGAGAAGTCTGGTGTGATTCTGATAGGTCTACCTTCATATGTTACTTGGCTTTTTTCCCTTGCTGCTTTTAATATCTTTTCTTTGTTCTGTAGATTTAGTGTTTTGACTATGATGTGACGTGATGTGTTTCTTTTCTGGTCTAGTCTATTTGGTGTTCTGTAGGCCTCTTGTATATTTATGGACATCTCTTTCTTTAAGTTGGGAAAATTTTCTTCTATGATTTTTTTGAAAATATTTTCTGGACCTTGGAGCCTGGAGTCTTCTTTTTCATCAATTCCTATTATTCTTAGATTTTGTCTTTTCATAGCATCCTTGATTTCTTGGATATTTTGTGATTGGAATTTTTCTGATTTTACTTTTTCTTTGAGAGAAGTATCAATTTCTGCAAGTGTGTCTTCAGCTCCAGAGATTCTCTCTTCCATCTCTTGTATTCTGTTGGTGATGCTTACTTTTGTGGTTCCTGATCTTTTCTCCAAGTTCTCCAGCTCAAGAGTTTTCTCATTTTGTGTTTTCTTTATTGATTCTAATTCTGTTTTCATGCCTTGCACCATTTCTTTTATGTGTTTGAATTTGGATTCCTGTCTCTCTACGATGGACTCTATTTCTTTGTTCATTTCCTTTTTGTACGCCACTAATTTTTTCTCTACTTGTGCCTCTATTTGTTTGGCTATGTTTGCCTGTGTTTCTTTAAGGGTTTTGTCTATTTCTTCTTTCTTTACCTCCAATTGACTGGCCAACTCTTTAAAAGATTTGTTCATTTCCTCCTTATGAGCCTCAAATAATTGAGCAAGCATGGCTTTAAGGTCATTTTCCTGTGCTTCTGATGAATTGGAGTATCCATCGATTTTGGGGTTTGCTGGTGAAGTCATGATGTCCTGATTTATGTTGGAAGTGTTCTTTCGCCTACCCCTGGCCATTGGCTTATCTGAGACATTCCCTGTTTGTTTTTGGATTCTGCCGATCAGACTGGTACTCTCTCTCTCTCAAGTCTGGAGAATTCTTCAGGAAGTTGAGAGAGGTCCCGTGTCCTTAGCGTATGCTGAGGACTAGCTGTACAGGCAGGACACTTGGCAGAGATCGGCGTATCTGGGCTCTCTGCTCTCTGGTTTGGCCCTGCTTCTTTGATGTGCTCCGCCAGTTCCGTGCTGCTGTCACTGCCAGGTTATGAGGTCTTGCTGCAGCTGGAGATTTCAGGGTGGTCACGTCAGTGGGAATCGGGGTAACCAGCCTTTCTGTTCTCTGGTTTGGCCCTGGTTAGTCTTAAACTGGAGGGCTGATGTGCCCCGCCAGCTCAGTGCTGCTCCGCCGCCAGGTTAGAAAGTCCCATTGTAACTCGGTTTTGTCTTTTCATATTGTTTTGGATTTCTTGGACGGTCTGTGTCAGGAATTTTTTGGATTTAACATTTTCTTTGACAGGTACATTGATTTTTTCTATTGTATCTTCTACACCTGAGATTCTTCCTTCCATCTCTTGTAATCTGTTGGTTATGCTTACCTCTGTAGTTCCTGGTTTCTTCCCTAAATTCTTCCTCTCCATTATTTCCTCCATTTTTGTTTTCTTTAATTTTTCCAATTCTATCTTCAGGTCTTGAGTTGTTTTGTTTACTTCCTTCACCTGTCTGCTTGTATTTTCCTCTTTTTCTTTTAGTTCCTTCAACTCTGTTTCTTTTATTTCTTTCAGTGATTTAATTATTTCTTCTGTGAAGGCCGCAAAATGTTTGGCTGCATCTTCCCGTATTTCTTCAAGGTTGGCCATAATCTGCTTGTCTTTAACTTCCTCCATTTCTTTACGGATAGCCATGATCTGTTTGGTTTTATCTTCCTCTAATTCTTTACATATTTTATTTGTTTCCTCTATTATCCTCTTCATCAGCGTAGATGTAAGGTCATCTTCTTGAATTTCTATTATGCTGCGTTGTCCAGGGCTGTTCGCCCCTGGATGGCTGGGTTCTGGAGATGCCATATTGCTCTGTCTTTTGTTGGTTGAGCTTTTACGCTGACCTCTACCCATTGGGCTGTTTTAGGTGTTGGCTGTTAGTTTCTGTGCTTCCTGGAGTCCTGAGGTAGGGAGAATCCCCTTGGCCCGAAGATGATTTTTCCTGAAGGAGTCCTCCTCTGCTTTTTGGGTCTGGTCACTGTATGGCCAGTGTTTCTCAGGAATTGCCACTGCTCAGCTCAGGTGTATAGACCTGAGTAGTAGCTGTGTTCTTTGTTAGGTAGGGGGGGCTCTCTTTTTACCCATAGAAGTTCTTAAGGCAGCTGCCCCACTGCTGGGTTTTCTCACTATAAATTTAGTGAGCTGCTGCTGTTGTTACAGTTTTCCAGGTACAGTCCTCTTGAAAAATCTGCTTATTCCCTAGCTTGTGGGGTTTTCTCCCAACAGGGAAACTTAGTCTGTTATCCTGGGGCACACAGTTCTATCTGGGAATGTGAGAGAAGCGCCCAGCAAGTCTCTGGTCCAGAGGCTGAGTGCTCTGCTCTGGGCCTGGAGAATGTGCACCTAAGTTGAGTTGGCACCTGGGGGCTCCACTGTGGTGTGAAGGCTGGGTGCCTCAGTCTGTACCAGTAGCTGTGTGTCCCTGTCTGGGATATTGGCTGCAGGCACTGCTCTGGTCCGGACACTGTGGGTGCAGCCCTCTTGAAGGACCAGGGATTCCCACAGTTTTGTCAGTCTAGCTAGTGATAACTGGTTGATCCTTGGCACAGTATCTGAGGGCTGCTGTAATGGCTCTCTGTCTTTTGTAGGTCTGAGGATGCAGCTGTGTGCCCCAGTGCCCTAGGGGTACTCAAAAATGGCGGCTGAGCACAGCGCTCCTGCCTGCATTAGAAAGCTAGAGCCTAGAGTCTGTGTGAGTCCAGAAAGTCTTTTGGTGCTGGGTATCCTGAGCGTTAGACCCCTGCTGGGGGTTTCCTCCTGCCAGAGATACCCAGTCTTTGCTTTGGGGACCGGCCGTTCTGTCTGGGGTAGGGAGTAGAACTCACAGGCACAGATGCCCGCCCGTGGCTTCACCTTTCTGGCCTTTGGGAGCCTGGGCATCTGCCTAAACTGGGTAATTTTTCTAAGACCTTTTTGGGGTGGTGGTATCAGCTGAGTGCTCTGAGATCAGACACCCATTTCCCTCCCTATGGGTTTGCACCCGACAGTGAAACTCAGTCTCTGGTGCCCTGGGGCCCACAGTTCTATCTGGGGCAGCGAATCAGGTAGGCAGGCAGGGCTCTGTGTAGGCGCTTGGGTCCCTGGCTCTGGCTCCAGGCTGGCTCCCGGGGCACCTGTGGAACCCCAGTCTTTTCCAGGGGATGTCTGGGTGACCTAAGGTCGGTCCCAATCATTTCCTGCTCCGTGGGTTTATCTCTCGACTGGAAAATCTAGTCTGTTATGTTGTGGCCCACAGTTCAGTCTGGGACATTGACTAGATCACACTGGCAAGTGGCTCTGGGCTGGTGACCAAGCGTCTGGCGGAACCGGGATCTCTTCCACGGTTTAGCCTGGAGAGTTAAAAGCTGATTGAATCCCCCACTGTGGGGTATCCTCTCACCTGGAAAACACAATCACTTGTGTTTTATGGCCACAAGTTCTGATTGCTGGTCACTGTGCCGATCCTGCTGTGCTGCTGCTCAAAATGAGAGTCCTCCCGGCACCGCCATCTTTCACCATACCTAATTGTTTTATTGTTGGATAAGAACTGTATCACATTTTAGCAACAGCACTGAAATGATACATTCCCGCATCATGCTGTTATTATTTTGTGAGTCCTTTTATCAAATATGATCCTTTGCTGTTGAGAACCAACACAAACAAAAGCAGGCCTGAATCTCCTGGATTTTCTGGCCAGCCTCTCCCTTCTACCTTTTCTCTCTTTCTCTCTCACCTTACTTCTGTTTCTGCTCCTTCCTCTTTCTTTTCCCTTTGTCCATGCTCTAGCTTTTTCTGCCTCTTCTCTTTCCCTCTCACCTTTACAACAAGCACTTTGCAGTCTCTTTCCCATTGCTCTGTTATTTACTTCCCTTTCATATTTCTACCTCTGTATTTTTCCCTTGCCTTCCCTTGCAATTAACCCCACTCCATTTCCTGATCTTGCAGTTTAGAATAGAATATTCTTTAAATAGAATAAATGATCTAGATCAATATATCCTACAAGTGGGAAATCTCACCACTTGGACCATAATCTATGTAACATTTCAAATGTAAGAAAATGGGTCTCCTAACGTCTGGACAGTGATCCTAAAATCTTCATACTTAGGTGAGAAAAAATTCATACTTGAAAAGTCTAAAACATCAACACAGCCCTTTAAAAAATAACTTTTCAGTTTAAAATGAGAAAGAAACCAGGCTTAGTCAATTATAGTAGAAAAGGTTCATTGGTGCTGAATATAAGAGGCTGGAAAGAGGGATATAGGCAGAGAAATGTCTTCTGCAGCAAAATGGTACCACCTTGGTGTAATAAGATCCCATACTAAAGCAGCTGAAGTAGAAAGGGTATATGCTATTCTGCGCAACTAAGTAATTATGACTTCACATTTCTTTTACTGCTATACTTCAAGGTTTGACCTTGTATATCCTTGGAGCTCCTGTTTTTGAGACAGAAAGAACAGTGTGTGTGCTGAGGCAAGGAAGCAAGACTCCAAGCTTCTTAATGGTATTGATTTGAATAGATAAACACTGGCTCCTGTTGCTCTTTTAAGGACTGGGATTATTTATTTATTTATTTGTTTATCAACTAGAATAGCAGCTTGGTGTAAATATGGTATACTTTTTTAAATGGAAATATTTGCAACAACTGCCTAACAGGAACTTAAGAAAGAAATATTTTCTACTAAAAGCAGTCCCAGCAGGACTTTAATCCCAGCACTCAGTGGGGCAGAGGCAGGCAGATTGCTGTGAGTTCAAGGCCAGCCTTGTCTACAAAGTCAGTCCAAGACAGCCAAGGCTATACAAAGAACTCTGTCTCTAAAAACCAAACAAAAACAAAAGACAGACAAATAAACAAACAAAAAACAGTCCCTGTGAAGCAAGCATGACATCATATACCATCAGTTCCAGAACTTGAGAGGAAGAGCAATACCATTCTCAGGACACAAGAGAAATGTGTCTTCTGATAGCTGAGGCCAACTGTCATCCATTGCTGTCTCCTGTGGTTGGCCACCCATCATCCCATGCCACCACCTCTGCTCCCTCCCACAAATGGCTGTCCTTGGCTCTGCCTGATGACATAGACTTATATCACTCTACTTTTTCCAAAGCTCATGTTAGCTTGTGTCACTGGTAGACTTGAAGATATGCATCCCCATATCCCTCTACTGACAGCACAAAAGCTCCATGCTCCATACCAAATGGATTGCATGAGCTGCCATTGTGGAGAAGCCAACTCTACACTGATTCCTGGGGGAATAACCTTTGTGTCCCACCTTCTTATTACCACCACTCCTATTGCATAAGAGAGCACAGGGTTGCTTCATTTCTCTGCCCCCTCCCCCCATGAAACACACTCAAGTCTACTGATCACAGATGAAGGGATCTTTCAGATCTCTGGTAGTTTGGATGAGAAGGCCCCTCACAGAGTCATATATTTGAATACTCTGGTCCCCAGTTGGTGAAACTGTTTAGGAAGGCTTAGAAGGCATGGCCTTGTTGGAGAAGGTGTGTCACTTGGAGTAAGCCTGATGGTTCAGAAGCCTATGCCATTCCTAGTTAGCTCTCTGCTTGTGAATTATTACATGAGCTCTCAGCAATGGATTCACGATAGTCATGAACTCTATCCTTCTGGAATTGTGAGCTTTGCATTCAGGTTTCTTTTACAAGTTGTGTTTGGCATAGATTCTTATTATTGCAATGGAAAATTAACTAAGGCAGTATGGCACCTACCCAGAACCAAAAGCAACAAAGTCTACCAAACCATCTCTATAAGATACTTCTTTGGAAAAAAAAATCCTTCTACTATGACAGTTACCTTACAAAATGAATAAAAACAACTGATCTTTTGTATGTATGACCACAAGAAGTATGAAAAAATAATGTAGTTAGGTCCCCAAAGATGTCCCTAAGTGGCAGTGCTGATGGCAATGGCTTGACTCTCTCTGGAGTTGAGGTTTGCCAGGAAACAGAAGCCCAACACATTTCTCAGACACCTTTAACAACTGGCTGAAGGCTGCTAACTGGAACAGCCAGCATTTAATCTTCTTTAAGAGTTTCCATAATAACCACCTGGCTGTTCCAGCTTTCAAGCCACTTTTCCTGTTGCACGCTCATCTAAAATCTAACAAGATTTTGCAGCCCTTACTGTCCTCAACTGTCCAAGACAGCCAGACAGATTTCCTTTCTTACCTGCTTTCTTTCTTTTATTTTCCACCTTTTATTTATTTTTGAAATAACGCTGTTCTTCTCTGAACAGAGAGTGACTGTGTTCAATGGTTTCTTAGTGTGCCAATTTACATTTGGTGCTGAAACTCAGGAGATGTGTCAGCCACCTCCTCTGGGACTCTAGGTCCTCCTCCAGGGAAATGATTCCTCCTTTAACTGAAACAAAAACTGCCAACCAAGCCCTTCTGTAGTATGAATCATTTGCCTCACTGGCCTCTGTCATCCATCATGACAAATTCTGAGTCTGTTTCTCTGACTGCTTCTTGAATGCCTGCTTGCCCACTTCTCACAGCCTGGGGTAGGTACCCTTCTTAGGGAACACCCTGTTCAGATTCAGTTTAACATGCCTATTTGCCTCTCCTCACAGACTAGAGTAAGTGACCTACTTTCTGGTCTGCTGCTCAATTTTAGTTTTCCTTTTGTCAGAAAGTCATGTCCATATACCAATCAGTTTTCATGCCTTCCTGGGCAACCACCATATGGTGGAGCTGTGCCTACCTCCAGGTCCATATCCAAACTGTGGACAGACAGGATGCTGGAGGATTGACTAGCCCACTGTGCCTCACCAAGGCAAGTCAGGCTCTCTAGTTCCTCCTCTATAGGAAAATTTTGAGTATCTTCTGGGCCTGGTGACTGAAGACTAATATACTTCGGGATGTCAGCCCCCAATAAAACCATGAATTACTATGTAGGAGCTTTGGTAAATGTCCAGATAACAGTTAAGTCTCTGTCATTTTAAACTGATACAGAGGCTACTTTGGTATGTACTTCCTGCTCATTCTTGTAAAACTTATCCTTCTCAGATCTCTGGATGGGTGTTGACAGTCCACCATACCAAGGGCTACAGATCCTCTCCTCTCCTTCTTCTGGGGCCACCTAATTATTCACTTCTTACTTATTATGCCTAGATGGCCAATCATGTTTTTGGACAGGGATATCATGCCTAAATTACATTTTTCTTTTTCTTTTCATCCAGAGCCATCCTAATTTTTTCTTTTTCTACTAGTCTCTGAAAATCAACCTCCTGGAGTTTAGCTTGTTTCTTAAACATAGTTGAGCATTTTCTTATTTCAGATCAAGTAAGTGAATTATGCTGTTTTTGTGAAAAGAAATCACAGAGATGCTTTGACAGATACAGTCTTCTGAGACTTTACCTAATCAACTTTTTAAAAAGTCTCCTTTCACCTTTAAATTAGTCTAGCTTTACAATAACTCTGGGTCCAAAAGACAGATACACTACTTACTGATGATACAAATTTAATAACTTTTTAAAAAAGTTTAAATTACCCAAGTCTCTTAAGTGAAAAAGCTTTCAAACTGAGGCTCTATTGCCTGCCACCCTGAGCTATTTTCAAGTATGAAAGTCAGACCTTGCTATTTTCTAGAGCTTCAGTTTACCTACTGAAATAGGTAAACTCAGGAAGAGGTTTCAACTCAGAAACTACTGCTCTCGTTACTGATTTAAACAGTGTCCCTTACTGTTCCTTTATGCTCAATGACGATTTTAAAAGAACTTGCTTTTTCAATGACTATACTCAATCAGCAAACACCCAGCATGATTTATGACATTAGTGCATTGAATCTTATGTAAGAACTGGGAAATAGTAAGATCTGGAGAGAACAGGAACTCCACAAGGAGAGCAACAGAACCAGAAAATTTGAACACAGAGATCTTTCCAGAGACTCATACTCCAACCAAGTACCATGCATGGAGATAACCTAGAACCCCTGCACAGATGTAACCCATGGCAGTTTAGTGTCCAAGTGGCTTACATAGTGATGGGAAGAGGGACTGTCTGACATAATCTGATTGGCCTGCTCTTTGATCACCTCCCCTGAGGGGGGAGCAGCCTTACCAGGCCACAGAAGATGACAGTGCAGCCACTCCTGATGTGATGTTAGACTAGGATCAGAGCACATCTGATATCACATCACAATAAAAGTTTAAAAAAGTCAATGTTAGACTTCTGTGTAAATCAGTAAACTTGTCATAAGTAGGTAGTGACAGTTATAAGTACTTTTTCTTAAAAAATAAAATTATAATAGTCACAGGCTCAAAAATGTTAAATGATCTTATTTTAAATTTGACCATATGTATGTTGATAATGTTTTAGGCTTTCTATTGCTAAGCCTCAAGCTGTTTTTTTTTTTAATATTTTTTTAATTTTTTTATTAATTACACTTTATTCATTTTGTATCCCCCCAAAAGCCCCTCCCTCCTCCCCTCCCCATCCCACCCTCCCTCCCCTTTCTGCATGCATGCCACTCCCCAAGTCCACTGATAGGGGAGGTTCTCTTCTTTCTGATCTTAGTCTATCAGTTCTCATCAAAAGTGGCTGCATTGTCCTCTACTGTGGCCTGATAAGGCTGCTCCCCCCTCAGGGGGAAGTGATCAAGGAGCAGGCCAATCAGATTATGTCAGAGGCAGTCCCTCTTCCCATTACTATGTAACCCACTTGGACACTGAACTGCCATGGGCTACACAGAGAACAGGAAACAACCTTGAAGCCTCAAGCTGTTTACAGACACTTGTTAACTGCTTTCTCTACAATAAGGATTTCAGTGCAGAGTTAAATAGGTGATACCGCTGGTATAGCTAAAACTTTTATCTCTTTTTGTCAGCTTAAAAAATTCATTTAAGCTTCAGTTACTCTCCAGAACAGGCTCTGGATCCCTTCCCTGATGCTCCTGTCGGTCAATGGGACTGCTAAAGCTCAAGCTCTTCCCCCTACTGCCAATCCCTAAGGATGGGGTCTTTCCTTCTCTGATCTCGGGGCTCCTTTCTGCCCTCCTAAACTACCAGGTATTCATGAGAGGCCTGGAAGTCTCAAGTCCATGCCCAAATTATAGTCCTCCCAAGCTCCTTAACTTTACCTTTCTTCTATGGTTAGTATACTCCAGCAGATCTCCACCTACTTAACAAGCACAACCAAGAATCAACTTCAACCCTGCTACTAATCCAAACAAGTCTTGGTAGCTCTACAGAACCAAAGGGCCCTTGGCTTGTTGACTGCCGACAAAGGTGGCACTTACTTCTTCATCAGTGTGGAATACTGTTACTTTATAAATCAATCTGGCCAGCTAAAAGAACACATTAAAAACTTAACTGAGTAAGATTTGAAATCATGTGTGTGTGTGTGTGTGTGTGTGTGTGTGTGTGTGTGTGTGTCTGTGTCTGTGTGTGACTATTACAGTACTCTGACTATGGTCTCCTGGCAGCTCTGGCTAATGCTTCACCTTGGTCCTCTACCTCTATCCTCCTCATAGTAATGAATAACTCTTGTCTCTTCATATTTTTCAGGGGAAAAAAATGATACACTGACCTGCTACTCAGCTAACCAGATGCTTCTGATAGAATTCCCTCAGGTGTCCTATTGTTACCTGCCAGCTTCAGCCCCTGTTTTGTGCCAGCATTCTGAGCCCACCCTTTTCCAACATCCCTACTCATCAGAAGGCAGAGGGCTACTGCTACTTCTTATCAACAATAAGACTAGAATGTCAAGTTCTCAAAGCAAGCCCCAAAGTAGCAGTGCTGATAACAGTGGCTCAACCCCATTGTGAGCTGGGTTTTGCCAGAAAACAGAACTAAGGGCTGGGTTAAGGCTACTAACTTCAAACAAATCAAAGGTATCAGCACCTTATCCATCTTTTTTTTTATTATTTTATTTTTCTTTTTAGTTACATTTTATTAACTCTGTGTCTCAGCTGTATCCCCCTTCCTCATTCCCTCCCCAACCCCACATTCCCTCCCTGGTCTCTTCCCTGCTCCTTTCCAAGTCCACTGATAGGGGAGGACCTCCTCCCCTTTCATTTGACCATGTTTTATCAGGACTTTGCAAGGCTGGCTGCAAAGTCCTCCTCTGTGGCCTAACAGGACTACTCCTCCCCTGGGAGGGGTGGAGGTCAAAGAGCCTGCCCTTGAGATCCTGTTAGAAATAGTCCTTGTTCCCCTTACTTCGGAAAACTACTTTGTTACTGAGCTACCAAGGGCCACATCCGAGCAGAGGTTCTAGGTTATATCCATAGATGGTCCTTGGTTGAGTGTCAGTCTCAGAAAAGACCCTGTGCCCGGATATATTTGGTCCTTGCAGAGCTCCTATCCTTTCCATATCATACTAACTCCCCTTCTTTCATATGATTCCCTGCACTCTGCCGAGGGTTTGGTCATGAGTCTTAGTGTCTGCTTTGAAACACTGCTAGTTAGAGTCTTTCAGATGCCTTTTACGGTAGACTCCTATCATACATTCAATGCACATCCCATTTGTCTTTCTAGATGAGGATTGATCATCTTCGCCCGTGTCTGCTTTCTTGATTATCTTCTTTAGGTGTATAGATTTCATTATGTTTATCATATCTTATAGGTCTATATAAGTGAGTATATACCATGTTTATCTTTCTCCTTCTGGGATACTTCACTCAGAATGATCTTTTCTAGATCCCACCATTTGCCTGCAAATTTCATGATTTCCTCCTTTTTGATTGCTGAGTAGTATCCCATTGTGTAAAAATACCACAATTTCTGTATCCATTCCTCCGTTGATGGACATCTGGGTTGCTTCCAAGTTCTGGCTATTACAAATAAAGCTGCTACAAACATGGTTGAACAAATGTCCTTGTTGTGTACTTGAGCAAATTTGGGGTATATACCGAGGAGTGGTATAGCGGGGTCTTGAGGTAACACTACTCCTAATTGTCTGAGAAAGCACCAGATTGACTTCCAAAGTGGTTGTACCAGTTTACATTCCCACCAGCAAGGGAGGAGGGTTCCCCTTTCACCACAACCTCTCCAGCATGTGTTGTCACTTGAGTTTTTTATCTTGGCCATTCTGATGGGTGTAAGGTAAAATCTCAGGGTCATTTTGATTTGCATTTCCCTGATGGCTAATGAGGTTGATCATTTCTTTAAGTGTTTCTCTGCCATTCGATGTTCCTCTTTCGAGAATTCTTTGTTTAGCTCTGTTCCCCATTTTTTAATTGGATTACTTGGTTTATTGCTTTTCTGCTTCTTTAGTTCTTTATATATACTGGATATTAACCCTCTGTCAGATAAAGGGTTGGTGAAGATTCTTTCCCAATCTGTAGGCAGTCGTTTTGTTTTGATGACAGTGTCCTTTGCTTTACAGAAGCTTTTCAGTTTCATGAGGTCCCATTTATTGATTGTTGCTCTTAGAGCCTGTGCTGTTGGTGTTCTGTTCAGGAAGTTGTCTCCTGAGCCAATGAGTTCTACGCTGTTCCCCACTTTTTTTTTCCAACTGATTTAGAGTATAGTCTCCGTGCTACTCACCTGGCTGTCCAGCTCCTGAGCATCGCCCCTTCCGTCATACAGCCTGGTAAAACCTAACTAGCTTTTGCACCTATTGCTTTCCTCCAATCCCTGAGGCAGCCAGACAGTTCTCTTTATTAAATTGTTTTCTCCTCATCATGGCTGTGTTTAGTGGCTTCTTGCAATGCCCGCTTAACTATAGTATGATGTCTCCAAGACTTCACTATAAGTGTCTGTAAAAAGACCACAAAGAAAAGGATTTTGGTTACAGTATTTGCTAAGGAGGTCAAAATAATGATTCTAAGGAAAGCTGGTAAGACACAAGAGACTAAAGATCTATAATGAAACTTGGAAATTAACTAAGAAAATGATTCATGAAAATAGAATGATGACTCATCAGTAAAGAGTATGTACTTCTCTCCAAGAGGACCCAACTTTGGTTCCCATCACCCATGCTAGGCAGGTCATACTGCCTCTAACTCTAGCTCCAAGGGATCCAATTCCCTCTTCTGGTGTTCCCTACTCATATTCACATGCACATACATGTACACACACACACACACCATTATAAATAGTAAACTCTTCTTTAAAAAATTATTCATAGCCAGGTGCAATGGTACACACCTGTAATCCCAGCACTCAAGGAGGCAGAGGCAGGCAGATCTCAGTCACTGAGGCCAACCTGGTCTACAAAGTGAGTCTAAGGTAGCCAAGGCTACACAGAGAAACCCTGACTTGAAAAATCAAAAAAAAAAATCGTGATATGAATGAGAAAATAAATGAGGAGTCAGAGATCACAAAAGGGAACAACAGAAATTTGGAAAGCAAAGAAAATATTGCACTTACAGAATATAACTGCAAATATCAAACACAGACTAAGTCAATCAGAAGAATAATTTTTATGAACTTGAAAAACTGTTTTTAAATGAATAGTCTATTCTATATTGCTTTGGCTGCCCTGAGATATTGGGAACAAACAATCTTCCTTTTCCTTAGCCTCTGCAATAGCTGAAGGTATAGGCACATGCTACTATGCCGAGCACACCTATGTCTTTCTAAATATTCCAATTAGATCACAAGAAATTAAGTCTGCCTTCAAGACTTACCAGATGATTTAAATAATAAGTATTTGAATTCTTAGAGTCCCAGAAGGCAAATAGGGAAAAAAGTAGAAAAAAAAATCTACTGAAGAAAACAGTAACAAAAAAAAAATTCTTAAATCTTAGAAAAATACAATATCCAGTTACTAGGCCCAAAGAACTCTGGAAATGAATCAAAGTTCTCACCATGTTGCATTATGGTTAAACAGATTAAAGTGTACAGCGACAAAGCTAAATTCTAAAATCAGCAAGAGACAAGCACCAAGTTGCATTCAGTAGAGTGTCGGGAAACTTACAGCAGTTATATGAGCAGACACCGCACAGGCTGAAAATAATAGATTGACCTATTTAAATGCTAAAAGGAAACAAAAAAAGGAAAGATGACTGAAAAGCTGACAACCAACTATAGTATACCCAGCATAACTATCATTCAAAAAAGAAAATGATAGATAGATAGATAGATAGATAGATAGATAGATAGATAGACAGATAGACAGATAGATAGTAAATAAATAAATATTTTTAAAGAAAAGCAAAGCTACAGGAATCCATCATCACCAGACTTTCCTTTGAAGAAAGGTTTAAGAGACTTCTTTTCTACATGTAAAAGAGTAAAAGACATAAAACAAATATTCAAAGACAATGGAATCAAATCCCATTGTTGTAGAAAGTCATTAAATTATCAGCTGTGGAGATGGTTCAGTGAGTAGGAACACATGCTTCACAAGCATAATGACCTGAGTTCAAATCCCATCTCTCAGATCAGAAGCAGGATGCACTTTTGTCAATAACAAGCCCTGTCGGAAGTAGAGGCAGCAAGATCTCTGGGGCTTGTTGAAGACCAGCTCAGCTTCAAGTTCAGGGAAAACCATGTCTCAAAGGAAGAATACAATAATAGTGAAGAATATTTCTCATGTCTTTTGGACACCTCATGTTTCCATATACCACATCCACACTTAAAAAAAAATCAAACCACAAAGATGTACAACATTAAAAAGTGAAAAAAATAATGATCAAAACAATAAAAAAGAAAGCTTTTAAATAATAGGAATGGGCCTTTGCACATCAGTATTAACATCAAGCATAAGTAGTCTAAATTCCCCAGTGAAAAGGTATAGATTGGCTGACTGAGTGTACAAACAAGACTCAGTGAGATGCAACTTATAAGAAATGCATATGATGAATAGCACACAGACTGAAAGAAGAAACAGCAAAAATTTACCTGGGCTAATGAAAACTAAAAGCAATTCTTAGCAACTATATTCTATATCAGATGAAATAGAGTTTAAGACAAAAACTCTACAAAGAAGCAAAGGTCACTGTGTAATGATCAAGGGATCAATTCAACAAGAAAATATCATGATTATAACTTCTATGCCCCTAGCATTGGGTAACTGAAATAGTAAATCAAATGTTATTAAATCCAATAGAGACATGTGCTCCAGAAGAGTAATAATGGGATTATCAGGCCACTATTATCAAAAGAAAGGTCATCAAGACAGTAATAATCAACAAAGAAACACCAAACTTAAGCAATAATTCAACGAGGGTGGATCTACTTAAACTTCACAGAGAATTTCCTCCGGTGGGTGCAAAGCGTACCACATAGAACGTTCTCCAGCATGGACCATATGTTAGGCCATAACAGAAACCTCAACTTCAAAAAGCTTGAAATTATATCATTTGCCTTCTCAGGCAAAAATGGAATAAAAGGAGAAATCAAAAAGAGAAATAGCAAAAATACACAGAGACAGAACACAATTCTATGAAACAAATGATAGGTCCTTGGGAAACCAGAACCTAAGATTTCTTACATGGCAATGAGAACAAAGTATACTGAGCATAAAATAGAAAAAAAAAAAAGTTCTATAGGGAGTTTATTACAGTCTCCTAGAAAAGCAAGTAGGAATATTACATGACCCATATTTGTAGTTTTAACTTGCTGCCAGCTACATTACAGGAAAAATAAATTCAAATAATGTAATTATTTAACTATACATAGCTAAAATGATATAATTTCAACCTGTAGTGAATCCTTAAAAGCTGCTAATGAGTTGCTGTAACTTCTTTCCTTCTATAGTCATTTACTCATGGGTATAATAGCCATTCAGCCCACCTTGGTTCAGATGGTCCACATGGCAAGGGCTTTATGCCCATACAACCATTTCAGTATCATGCTGGATCCTTGTCTACCCAGGGAGTGCTTTGTACCCACATACACAGTTCACTGTCATGTTGAATCTTTGATCTTTTTATCTCAAAAACAATAGCTTTACATCTTCTTTTTTCTTTCTTTATTCACATTTTAAACAATTATTGTTGATATGGCTTAAAATCTGCTACTACATAAATGCCTACTGATAGATGAACAGAAAAACTAAAATTGTGCATGCACTCATAGTGGAATACTATTGAACCTGGAAAAGTAATGAAATTCTCTCCCAAGCTACAACACAGGTGAAGCTTGGAAATATTGTTAAGTGAAAAATAAGTAAATAAATAAATAGATTCTGTCTGATTCCACTTAACGAGGTACCTAGGGTAATTAAAATCACAGAGACACAGAGATGGGATGTAATAGCAGTGGCTACCAGGGTATCTTAATTAGGTTTCTATTGCTGTGAAGAGATACTATGACCACAACAACTCTTATAAAGGAAAGCATTTAATTGGGGCTGTATGAGCATAAGGTTATTGTGTAATACAGATGCTGATTGCTCTATCCCCCATATCTGGTTGCAAGCCTTGTTCTGAGAATCTCCTGTCTTAATGTTGTATAAGCACAGCTACTCAGTGGTCCCCTGATATGTTAATGACGCAGCTTACAGCCACTTGCTGAGCAGGGGAAAGAATAGTGCTGGACTTCATGCCAGCCACAGCAGGAGGAGTTAGAAGAGGAGTAGGGGATTCAGCCACCAGAGAGGTCCAGGAAACATCAGGAGAAAGGAGTTGGAGCCAAGGAAAACTACAAAGTACAAGTATCTCTGGGATGCACCCTGTGAAGAATCCAAATTAGCTTAGAGGGTTAAAAAAAAAAGAGTAATATCTGCTCAGTGATGGAGTTGTGAAGCTTATTATAAACAAATATAAAGAGTCTCAATTATCTATGTGATAGCCAAGTTAAGAGTGAAACTAAGAGAAACCAACACTGTAATATAAAAATAACTGGAGCAGGACTGCTTACAGTTCAGAGGTTTAGTTCATTATTATAATGGAGTGTGGAGGCAGACACGATGCTAGAGCTGGCTTAAGCTTCTGAGACCTCAAAGCCCACCCCTCAGTGACACACCTCCTCCAACAAAGCCTCAAACTGCAACAAGGCCTCACCTGCTAATACTACCACTCCTCTTGTCCACGCATCCAAACACATGCGTCTGTGGGGGCCATTCCTATCCAAAGGACAAAACAGAGTCCAAGGAGGGAGAAATGGACAGTTATTTTTAATAGGTTTGGAGATTCAGAAAAAGTTTCTGATACATCTGGCGGTGATGGTTGTGTGCTTAATAAATCTGATGATACACCTGAAAATGATCACCACGACAAGTTTTTATGTCACAGATACTTTACTAAGGTGAAAAGGAAAAGAAGTCCAGAATGCTGAGCCGTGTGTTAGCATGCAGTCTTTTAGCTTTGAATCCATTCCCCTTACTTTAGAAAGATTAGCTTTTCCATCGTGTTTCATGGTCATAGCTCAGGGAGTACCATTATATTATTAATTGTACAATTACACCCTATTTTCTGTATGCATGAACACTAGGTGGTTTATTCAACAATTAGTGGGTTAACTTTCATTCGCAATTAGCAATGCTGTAACAACCTGTGACCTGCAGAAGCAGCTGGCTGAATACAGGGCTCCTGCGTGGATGTAGGGGTGTTTAAGAAGTAGAGGAACACAAGCACTGTTCTTTAAGAAGGACAATGCGTGAAGTTCCAGCTTTCTGTGAGGCATAAAACACTTTCTTAGTAGTAAGTGAGCTTACTAATTGCTAGTCTTCCCAATGATTCCCTTCATTACTAGACTTAGCGTGCTAAGATGCATGGGCATTAAAAGAAAGGAAGAAGTATTTTTTTTATTTATAAGTCAGTTAATTACCACATATTTACTGAGTTTAAGGATAATATAATATTGAAACTAAAAGCTACTTTTTTCACGTTTGCTTTTAATTGGGGGGTCACGAGTTCTTACTATGTGGCTCAGGTTGTCCTCCAACTTAGACTCCTTCCACTTCAACCACCCAAGTCCTGGGATTATAGGCAGACACCACCCCCACTGGCTCTAAGAGAAACATGTTAATGTAGTTCTTGAGAAAATATACTCCTGAATTTCCTATGGCTTCAGCATCCTTCCTCATCAAAGCAATGTGGAATGACCCTTCTGCAGAAGCTGTTCAAATCCCCACAGCGGCACTGCTAACTGCAACACACTAGATCTGTCTATCACAAACGTTAAATGCATCTGTTAAGTGAAGACAGGGTGCCACGTGAAACACCATCTTTCCACCCTCACATCTGTTACACATGGTTCATGTTCTGTCTGTACAACTTGCCAATATGGAGCCTGGCACATAATGGAAATTCAACAAGTATTTTGAAAGAATCAATGCAAATCAGCATTGTTCACATAGCAATGTGAATGACATCTCACCACAATCACCGAATATCTAAAAGAAACTATTTAAAAGAGGAAAAGGAGAGCAACAGAACCAAAAATTCTGGGCCCAGGTTTTTTTTTTCTGAGACTGATACTCCAACCAAGTCAAAACATTATGTCTAGAATGTGAGGAAGGGAAGCTTCTTTGAGGACAAGATACAAAGAATAGAGAGCATATAGGATGAAACCAGGGCAGATATACCCACAAGAACATGTCTTCTGAGATCTACTTCCTTCAAGAGCCCATCTCCTAGTTTTTTCTCTGTCCTAATAAAATCATGGATTATTAATCCATTAAAAGATTCATTGAGTAGCCCAGAGCCCTCAGAATTTAATATTCACTATAAATATTATGACAGTCACACCCAGACACACTTCATGAATCTCCTGGATATTTACCAATCCAGTAAGGTTAAAATCAAAATTAATGAAGGGGTTCCTATCTTTGGGCAATGTAGTACATGATCTATTTTTACCCAAGTAATTATTGAAATGAATGTGTGGTATCCTTAGTGTTTTACAGTTGTAGTAGAAACAACACTGATCTAGTTTTGGAAAATGTGTTTAAAATTACTTGTCTTCCTTGCTGGTGGTGATGGTGGTGGTGGTGGTGGTGGTGGTGGTGGTGGTGGGGTGTGTGTATGTGTAATATAGCATATTTTGGATGCCTAAGTTCCAGTTTTCTTTCAAATATTTTATTTTATGAGAGGCAATTAGACTTCTACCACATGTGGAGAAAGTAGCAAAAGATATAATTAAAACAGTGAGAAAAATTTAGTGATTCAAAGCAATGTAGAAGTTTCTGGTCACTGCAGTGTTCTCGACAGCTTATTTATATCAATCAAGTCTTAATTAACTACTTAAATCAATACATGCTTAAAATTCTGGGCCTAATTACTCTCTAATATCAACTGAGAACTCTTGTGAAACTTCTCTCTTCTTCCAGGGATGGAAGTTATCTGAACCTGAACAAGCATTACTTTTTCTATTACAAGTTCAGATACTAGAAAACAGGCCTCTGGGAATGAAGAGTCATAGGTTTACTCACCCTATCGCTCAACCCATTGTACATGCATAATAACAACAAACTATTCACTCAGTACATTCTGATGTCTACTTTTCTACTCAGCATTACTTAACCTAATTTGAGACTAGTAAGCAGAAAGTTATCTTTATTGTTTTCATCCACTCTGGAGTGCTGGATTAGCTTTATGGGTCTTCTTTTCAACTCCCACTTTCAATACAGCTGGTCCTCTGAGGTAGACATGTCCATGAACTAGCAGGGATCATCTATCTGCTAAGATGTGAAGGTATGGCTGCTTACCAGGAGACCATAAAGAGAGCAGGGTAACAAAAGGTACTCAATTCTTTTCAGGATTCCAAAGGATTATAGTTTGCTTTGTGAAAGTAATAGGATGAAAAATATTTCAAATGCTTAACTGCTGTTGCTGTGCAAGCATGAATTTCTAAGAAAGGATAAGGGCTCTTGCTGCTGGAGCAGGTGTTTCTGAGGTCTGGAATGCAATAGCAGTTAACTATTTACTTGATAGATGCTTAGGAAAAGCTCATCCTAATAGTTATAGTGACTATTCCATACATATAAATCAGTAAGTTTGACAAATTACATTAATGAAATGAAAGATAAAGTCATGATTGGACTGTGGCTATAGCTAACTAATAGAATACTTCCTTATGTAGAATTCATAAAGGCCTACGTTGGACCTCAAAGCACACACACACACACACACACACATACTCACACACTCACACATGCACATGTGCACACACACACACACATGATCAAGAATTTATACATATGAGGAATATATCTCAATACAATAAATGCACAGTTAACAAACTCATATCTAATAGCATAATAAATGGAGAAATTTTGAGTTTCCTTCTAAGATCAGGAAAAAGGAAAATATACCCACTTTCACAAACTCTCCTTATTACTTGATGTTCTAGCAAAAGATATTAAGAAAGAGAAATAAATAAAAAGCATCCAAATTGGAAGAGGAGTGAAAGTGTGTTTGCACACAGTATAAAACAGACAACATAAAACAGAGGTAAAAAATAAATAAATAAATAAATAAATAAACAAACAGAGGGAAACAGGGAAAATCTTGGCAAGCCTGGGAGAGATTTCTTTTAAAAAATCTAAAGTACAGGCAACAAAATAAAAAATAGACAATCTAACATAATTTCTGAACAGGAAAAAAAAAAACCCAATCAATAGACTTAAGGGATAATCTATGAAACAAGAGAAAATACTTACAAATCATGTTTTATACAGAAGAATATAAATACAAACATATATGTAACTCAATAATAGGAGAACAAATAGCCCGTTTAAGGATAAGCAAAAAGCATGAGTAGATGTTTCTCAAAAAAGGCTTACAATTGAGCAAAAAGTATATTAAAAAATACTCAATATCACAAATCATCAGGAAAATTCTTGTGAACTGCCAACATACACATAACCTGGTAGAGCCATTATGGAACCAATATGAAGGTTACCTTAAAACACTAAAAATAAAATTATCATATAGCCAGTAATTTCACTTTAGTGCGTAAGTGAGAAAGAAAGTTGGAATCTTGAACAAGCATCTACACTCTTGTGCTTACTATACTAGTGTCAGTAATAGGCAAGATATAGAAGCAACCTAGGTGTCTATTGTTAGGACCAACGCACCAATGTTGGGAAATGTGCGCCTGTGCGCCTGCGGAGGTTACACTCGGGTTCACAAATCACACCACGAGATCAGTTCCACGTGGGAGGTTTATTAGGGGAAGGGGGAAAGGGGTCGCAGAGAGACGAGGCAGAAGGGGGGGGTCCAGTTCTCTTTATAGGGTGACTCAGGGCATGCGCAGGTAGTTCCAGGCGCTCAGCAGATGGTCTGGGTGTCTTCACAAATGCCTGATAACCAGTTTGTCAGGTCCCTTGGGGCTGCCTGTAGAAGTGCCTGCTTACTGATCCCAACATCTATCACAGATGAATGAGAAAAGGGAATATGCTCGACGTACATAGCAAATACCTTTCAGCCTTATAAAGTATAACAAGAAAACTTATGACTTCATGGGTAACCCTGAAGAAGAAAATGGTTAGTGATCACCAGAAATTAGAGGAGAGGGAAATGAAGAGATGGTTGCCAAAGGGTAAAACGCTTCAGATGCACAGGGTGAATAGTCTCTAGAGACACAGTGCATGTTGTGGAGACTGCAATTATCTTGCCTGGTTGAAGTTTGCTTTTAAATTTTAAACTCAAATTTAGATTTTAAACTCAACACACACACACATGGTAACTGAATGCAGTAGTTATATCTGTGTTGCTGTAATAAAATACCAAGAACAAGAAAAATTACAGAAAGCAGCGATTATTTGGGCTCACCTCTCAGAGAGATAAAGAGTCTACCATGGGATGGAGTTATGGCAACAGGTGAGGATGGCAGCTAGAGCAGAAAGTGAGAGATCACATCCTTAACCACAAACAAGAAGCAGAGAATAAGATGAAAATGACTCAAGATTTCAAACTTTCAAAGCCTGCTCCCAGTGACATATTTTCCCACCAAGACCATCTCCTAAAATTCCCCAAACAGCACCACCAACTGTTCAAATATCTGAGCCTATGAGAGACATTCTCATTCAAAACACAAAGTTGACTTGCCAGCTTTTTTTTTTTTTTTTTTTATCAAGCCTTTTTCCCTTGAGGAAATTCCTGTCTCATTCTATAGAAAGAAGACTCTTGCAATATAGATCACGATTCCTTTTGCTTACTGCTCTATTCAGCCTTGAGAGCTCCTAAGAAAGACTTTTCTAAGGTGAACATGAAATTTAAAGAACTGAAATGACTGGCAGTGAGTGCCAGAGCTGTGGTGGAGGAGGCTGGGCTCCTCTAAGTCTAGGTTTCTGAACTACAGGTTACATAATTCCTCAGCATTTATTAAATTATCCAGAAAGTAAACACTTTCTCTGATTAATTGTGTTCCTCCAACACTGCCTAAGCCAACCCCTAACACTGTTAACTATACACTGTTATGCTTGCAGATAGGAGCCTATCAGAGTTGTCCTCTGAGAGACTCCTCCCAGAATGGTTCAAAACAAGATGCTAAGACTCACAGCCAAACAATGGGCAAAGCATAGAGAGTCTAGTGGAAAAGTGTGAAGATGGAAATGAGGACCTAGGGGTGACAAGACCTCCACAAGAAGACCAACAGAGCCAACAAACCAGGACCTAGAAGGACCTATGGCATCTGAAGCACCAAGGACCATGCATGGACTGGACCTAGGCCCATTACATATATGTAGCCAATGGGCAGCTCAGGCTGGATGTGGCTTCACTAGTAAGTGGAGTAGGGTCTATCTCTGACGTGTACTCGGTGCTTATTTTGATCAGTTCTCCCTGACAGGACTGCCTTACCAGGCTACAAGGGAGGAAGACAACTCAGCCCTCATGAATAGATGAGCTGGGGTGTCTGGGGGGGCTCCCCTATTCTGAGGAGTAGAGGAGAGGGGATGTGGGATGGAAGGTGAGACGGGGAGGGCACAAGAGAGGGGTCTATGACTCAAGATATAAAGTGAATAAATAAATAAATTTTTAAAAAGAAAAAAATAATAATATAATTTCTCAATTAGTGTAAGACTGCCATTCCTTTGAACCAAATGTTCCCTTTTATTCTAGGGAAAAAAAAAAAAACTGTTTTCTTTTCTTTGAGATTTATTCAACTGCTCTCACAAAACTTCTTTAAATTGTTTTTTTAAAGCACAGATCTTAGTGTTAATGATTGTTTCCAAGCTTCTGAAAATCGCTCTAAAAAGACGCTTTTGATGAGGAAGATCAAGGCAAGAGTTGTGATTATTTGACTTCACAAACTCATGACTGTATCTTACAAACCCATGAAGATACTGCTAGCTTACCCAGAGCTCTCCTTTGTTTTCACAAACTCTAACACAATCTTCCTGACATCATGAAAAGAAAACATGATTAGAGTAGTTAACAAATGTTCTCTATGCCCCCAAGCCAGATAAGAGTGACATAATGTAAAGCGCCAAGTGCGGTCTCCTACCATACGCTAATACCTTTTCAACTGAGTATTTTCTCTTTCCATTTTCTTGTCTCCCTTTGAGGATAAAGTCCAAAAGGTGATAATGGCCTCACAGAAGCTTTACACTGCATTTTCTGCATAGAACTAAGGGAATCACCTTAATTGGAAAAGAAATATGTTGAGGATCTCTTGCCAGCAAGATCACATTATGTTAAGCATTCCTTCCAGGCCTTACATACTGTAACAAAAAGAAGGTTCTAATAGAGTTTTATTTTTAAATGCATTTTTACAAGTCTTAAGTAATTCTGGAAAATTTTTCAATGATAAGAGTGGATTGATCTGATGTCATTCTCTGACCAAAACAGCAAATTCTAGAGTCAATGAGAAATAGATGAAGGATCAGAAAAACTTTTAGCATCCACATGTGCTTTCATGGGTGAATAGAGCTGTACACACATGGACACAGATGCATATACCACCCAAATAGACACATAACAAATAAATCTCAAAATTATCTCAAAATCTAGAAAAACTTTCACAAAATTTTCTAGGAAAATGAGATTATTGGCAAATGAATATATTTATATGTGAAATAGTGTCAACGATTATTACAGAAAAGTCAAAATATAAACATACATACATGCTTATCATTGACTGAGTGAATTCTAACCATTTTGATGTTTTTAAACTATTTAATGTGTTCATTTAAGTCATGTCTTATTCAAAAAAGGAAATATTTAATTAGATATACTCACACATAACTCCACATACATTTTTAAAGAATATTATGGGTTAAAATATAAAGTCAGGATAACATTTTTGTAACCTGAAAAGAAAAAAAGAAGTCCCTGCCACATGACAGTAGAAAGTTATCATACTGTCATCTGTAGTAATGTGGAAAAAAAATATGATCAAAATATATTTCATAAAATTCTCAAAGAAAAATAAAATGTTATTAAAATAAACTCAATGAACCAGGAAAAAGTTTTAGTTAAAATATATTCAAATAATTAAAATATAAAATATTTTAAAATATATTCAGATGGTACTTTATTTGAACTATCAACAAACATTTACTGACATCCAGTCAGCTCAATATTGTACTAAATATTTAAAAATGCAACTCTTTAGTACTAAAAAAAAAAAAAAAAACCTACTGCTGTCTAAAAATATTTTACCAGAAAAGAAGATAATAAATATTGCATTACTCACTGCTATTCATGTGTACATTCTACCCACTCCAGTGGATAATGAAGCAGCTGTTAAAGGTTCACTAAAAGATAAAACACTAGTGATCCTGAACCCCAATTTAATTAGGCTCAAGCAGGATTTATTACAAGTCTAAAGAAACTATCATGAAATTTCAAGAGAAGCTCAGTAAAGATTAGCTATGCTGTGTGTGTATATATTTAAAACTCCACTGGGCTTTTTTGAGCCTGATTTTTTTCAGTTGCCCAAATAACTTTCTCTTTTGAAAAAAAAAATATATATATATATATATACACACACACATACATATATATGTAAACCTCCCTGAACAATAGGGACATTTATTTTTAAGCATAAAATCTGGTTTATGGTGGGCCAAAAGAAGTGATAAATCAATGCATTTCTGCTATGTATGTGAAATTTATGACTAGCAGTCCCACAGTTGAGAAGCGTGTCTTGCTCAGTGGCACACCATGCCTGGTCTTAATCCGTGAAGACATTGTAGGTTTCTGCTATCTTGAGAAATTACAGTTATTTCTTTTGAGGACAGTGCCACTGGATCTTCTCTCATGATGTAAGAAAGTGCCCAGATACAAGAGTGCAGCTGTTGCTCCGTCAAGAGGCAGGCTTTTCTAGGGTGTGTATAGTTGGGTACTGGCAAGAGAACCTGCCTTCCAGAAATGCTGTGCATACAACAGAAAGGTCATTGTCATTACAGGTAGCAATTTACCCATCAAGGAAGATGCTTCAGAGTTTAACAGCCATCTGTTTGGCTGGTACAAATAGTTTACACCTTTTCTCTAGAGAAAATTGCCATGATTCAACAGGCAATGAGAGTTTACTTAGAGTTTGGAAGGGTCCCAGAAACTTTAGCTGCAATTAATTAAGTAGCTACTCAATGTTTTATAATTCTAGCAGGATCTTTCATCATGTCAAAAGTATACTTCAATATTTTTCTGAAAATATAGAACAGTGTACCCTTGAATGTTCATTATAGTCACTGAATAGAGCCAGGGGAATTCTTTTTTATTTTGTGTTTCACTGTTTGTTTGAACTTTTAACTAACCTATTTTTTTCTGCCCTTCTTTGCCATTGCTATGGTGGTATTTGTACAGATGTCCTTATCCATGAGATGCTGAATAAGGCCCTGATTATTTCAAACAACTTTTGTAATTAACTTTCAGGATGTAAATTGCTATGTTATGTACAGTATCTGTGATTACAATAAATGGCTTCATTTTATAACATTTCAATGTGGGCTTTAATTAGCAAGTCCCAGTCTTGGTGAGAGCTGTCCATGAATGCATGCAAATACGTTGCAAAATATACAAAAGAATGTTTGACAACTCAGGGAACAAGATCAGGGTTTTAGCTCAGTTTGGTTCTGAAAGGCGCTTTTAAATAATAAAATAAAATAAAATAATAAAAACCCCCAAACCCCAAAACCCAACATTGTAGTTATTCCTAGGGCTACTCCTGCCACTTAGACATGGCATCCGAACTCAACAAGCTGAGGGTCTCAGGCAGATAATCCATACAGGTTCTAGCATGCACTAGCATTTCTGGATTTAAATACTCACTTGTCAAATATTTAAGAAAACACTTGGTATCTCTTAAGAGCTATTTGCCAGCAAATGCCAGGGAAATGTTTCCCCAGGAAGCTGGTGCTCTGGGAGAGGTCATGCAACAGAGCTGGGACAAAGAAACAGGCTAATTGAGGACCTGCCAGCCTGCCACAGAGGGAGGCCACGCTGGCTGGGAACAGGGACCACACTTACATGTCCCCCTTTCCTTCCTTTCATAGGGCTTTGTTTGTTTGTTTACTTTCATAGCCTCCTGCTCTTCACTTTTTTCTGTTTATTGGATGTGTTAGAGTAGCTAAATATTTGTTGAGGCTCGGAAACCAATACCCCTGCTTTGGCTAGTTTTAAGTCAAGTTCGGAAAATTGAGAGTCATCTGAGAGGAGGGCCTCTCAAATAAGAACTCGACAACGTTAGATCGGGCTGTAGTAAGCCTGCAGGTAATTTTCTTAACTAGTGATTGGTGGGGGAGGTCCCAAACCATTGTAGGTGATGCCAGTCTGGGCTGGTGGTCCTGGCTTCTATAAGAGAGCAGGCTAAGCAACCCACAAGGAGCAAGCCAGTAAGTACCACCCCTCCATGGCCTCTGCATTAGCTCCAGACTCCAGGTTCCTGCCCTGCTTGAGTCCTTGTCCTAGCTTCAATGACAATGTTATGGAAGTGAAAGCCATATAAACCCTTTCTTCCCCAAGTTGCTTTTGGCTATGATGCTTCATTACAGCAATATTACCTTAACTAAGACAACTACCAAAGATGGCACTTTGCCATGTTGAATAATTTGTACTAAAAGGTCTCAGAACAAGTGTCAGTGACCTTCTACCCCTCCTGCTATCTCTGTTTCTTCCCTTTAACCTAATGTGGAAGAAGCAGCTTTCTTTGGAGTACCTCTCTGTAATCTTTAGAAAGACTTGGCCAAAGAAAACATAACCATTCTCTGTCCCTGCTACACCATCAATCAAGGATGATTATATTCATGTCACAGAGGAGGCAGACACCCGACTAAGAGCCCAAATCAGCTTTGTCCCAAGCTATCATCTGTCCTTTGGACCTATTCATTGAGAGACCAAATAATTAAAAATCAGTGGGTATTATTTAAAAGTTTAAAGCACAAGCCTGAACAAAGCCCAGCAAATGGAGATGTGTCCAGCCAACTGTGAGGGAAAAATCAAGACTTAATGCAGTTTTTCCCCACCCACTAGATATACAGTTGCTAGGAAACTAGCCCATATGGCCAAGCCAGAACTATTTGTGGTCTTGGCACCTAAAGTGAACCAATCATTTCAGAGGTCAATTTCCCTTACCCAGTCATGTAATGCCAAAGCATGTAAGTCCCTGCTTGCGGTTTTGCCCTTTAAAACCTTGTTCCCCTAGACACAGGGCTGCATTCCTCTCCTTCTTCTATAGGAAGTTTTTGTCCCATGTTCAAACACAGATACAATAAACCCTCACGTATGTTGCAGTGGAGTCGATTCCTGATGTTCTATGGGGGGCTTATGAACTGGGCATAAAATTATCTCCCCTAAAAGCATTTACAGCTGTGCTCTTAAAATTACTAGCAGCCCCTGTGCCAGTTCTGATTTACAGGTGTCGGAATGCAGTGAAAAGAATGAGCCGTGGTGAACAATGCTTTGGGAGACTGTGAAAGAGCCTCCAGGGAAAAAGGCAGAGGGCCTTTTATTTCAGGTGCACTTTGCTAACCAGATTGCTCTTGGACGTGATTTCATGCCTCCTGTGACACACATTATATTCAATATATAAGACATGTTTACTTTTCTTGGGTATCATATCATAGCTATAGAACCCAATCTGGTCAGTATTCCCTAAATCTGGATATGGCTTTCTGCCTTGCTTTCATGCTTTCCAAATATCCTTCATGCCAGGCAGTTGTGTTTAAATTGGTCTGTCCTGGGAAAGTTCTAGGAAAAAGCTGCTCGGTTAATATTTAGTATATGCTTACTGGCATTTATTTACATGTTTTTCTGATCACGTCCTTCTGAACTCAAAAAACTTTCCTTAGATCATCGCTTTCTCTGTTACATTCATGTATAAAAGTACACTGACCATGAAGTAAGGTTATCTATAGCATTAGACTATAGTCTGCCCCATTCTTTTGGATCCTCAGACCCCAGGTCCAGTAGACAAGATCTGCACAGGTCAGCTGAAAAGTTGACAGACAGGATTCACAATGTTCTGCCTGATCAGCTACACAGCCCCTGCACCTTCTCTCCAAAAGAAAGGACACGTAAGATTCTGATCAGTGTCCCATGTTCCATGTAGTTCTTATAAACAACACTAATACGGGTACTTGTTCCCCTGTCTCTTGATCACGAGTTCACATTTCAGGTTCACATATCAAACCTCCATGCAGGAAGAGAGAAAGTTCACTCACCCCTCATAAACTAAGCCTGAATCTTTACATCAATAGGAGATACCTTGGAATATAACAAAGAATAATGTAACACTCTCCAAAATTGTGTACTTTGTCCCTTGAGAATGTTAGTTCATTTTCTTTTTTAAAATAAGCTTTCAATTGAAATAGAATTGCATCACTTATCCCATCCATTTCTTCCTTTCATCCCCTCTCTGACATCCTTTTTAAATTTTTATTTCACTGTTTGTGTGTGTGTGTGTATGTATGTGTGTGTGTGTGTGTAAGTACATGTGTACATTTGAATGTGTATACAGTGTGCATGAGGAGGTCAGAGACAACTTAAGGAAGTCAGTTCTGTACTCCTACCATATGCCCATAGAAGCTGGGCAAAAATCCTAGAGATAGGTGCAATTCTGCCCAACCAAGTGAGTACATTTTTGAGATGACGAACAGTTGTTTTACACAAACTGAACATGCTTGAGTTTATGAATATGGGAATGTTTGCACTGAAGAGGTAAAATCAAGCAATTATCCATTTGATATCCCTTTCTCCATTCTTTCCCTAGCCGATATAAGATTCCTCTTTTCCTTTTTTTAACTGCCTCATCCCATCTGATGTTACTGACTATCACAAAGTCCCATTAGGTGCCACAGCCGTAGACATAACTGACAACAGCATCCTCAAGACTCTTGTTTGGAGATAGACCCTTCACAGGAGATGATCTGCCTGCTAGGAAAAGAAACATAGTAATTGTTGGAGCCTTGAGATTTCAGGTAGGAGAGTCTGACATATAGTCGGCCAATAGTCTTCCACACCAATGACAAAGTTAGCCTGTGACTGATGCAGGAAGAGGAGTGAGAGACATTTCAGATGCAGTTGAGCATTAAAGAGCCAGTGGTATCTGGGTACTCAGAAGAACAGTGAACAAGCTGAGAATATTTTGAAAATTACACAGACAACTCTGAAAAGAGAAGGAGTATCACCAAAATCACTGACTTTGTACTTTTGTCTTTTCCCCACTTTGTCTTCTAACAGATGTAGAGTCTCTGATTTTATGTCAAGGTTTTCAATCCACTTGGACTTGAATTTTGTGTAGAACGATAAATATGAATCTATTTGCATTTTTCTACATGCAGGCATCCAGTTAGACCAGCAGCATTTGTTGAAGATGCTTTATCTTTTCCATTGTATGATTTTGGCTTCTTTGTCAAAAATCAAGTGCCTGTAGGAGTGTGGATTTGTTTCTGGGTCTTCAATTCAGTTGCATTGATCAGCCTGTCTGTTTCTGTGCCAGTACCATGTTTTTATTACTATTGCTCTGTAATATGAAATCATGGATGTTGATAAGACTAGACGTTCTTTTATTGTACAAAATTGTTTTTGATATCCTGGGTCTTTTATTTTTCTGAATGCAGTTAATGGTTGCTCTTTCCAAGTTTGTAAAGAACTCTGTTGGTATTTTAATGGGAATTGCGTTGAATCTGTAGATGGCTTTTGGTAGCATAGTCATTTTTACTATGTTAATCTTATTTATCCATGAGCATGGGAGATCTTTCCATCTTTTAAATTTTTCTTCAATTTCATTCTTCAAAGACTTGAAGTTCTTGTCATACACATCTTTCACTTGCTTGGTTAGAGTCACACCAGGATAGTTTATATTACTTGTGGTTACTGTGAGAGGTGTTGTTAACTTTATTTCTTTCTCAGCCCTTTAGTTGCTAATGCAAAGGAGGGCTCCTGAGGGAGTTTTTTTAGTTCATTTTGTATCTAGCCATTTTGCTGAATAAGCCATAGGAGTTCTCTGGCAGAATTTTGGGGGTGACTTATATATACTATCATATCCTCTGCGACTAGCGATACTTTGACTCCTTTCTTCCCAAATAGTGTCCACTTGATCTCTGTTACTTGTCTTATTGCTCTAGCTAGAAGTACTATATTAAAGAGATGGTGAGAGTGGCGGCCTTGTATTATCCCTGATTTTAGTGGGATTGCTTTAAGTTTCTCTCTAACTTAATATTGGCTATTGGCTTGCTGTATATTGCCTTTACTGTATTTAGGTATGTGCCCTGTATCCCTGATCGCTTCAACACTTTAAACATGAAGAGGTGTTGGATTATGTCAAAGACATTTTCAGCATCTAATGAAATGATCATGTGAATTTTTTTTCAGTTTGTTTATATGGTGGATTATGATATTTTTTGATGCGTTCTTGGATTCAGTCTGTGAGAATTTGATTGAGTGTTTTTGAATGAATGTTCGTAAGAGAGATTGGTCTGAAGTCCTCTTCCTTGGTTGGGTCTTTGTGTGATTTAGACATCAGTTTGACTGTGGCCTCATAGAATGAGTTTGAAAATGTTCCTTCTATTTCTATTTTGTGGAATAATTTGAGAAGAATTGCTATTAGCTCTTCTTTGAAGGTCTGGTAGAATTCTATGCTACAACCATCTGGCCCAGGGCTATTTTTTTTGGGGGGGGAGGCTTTTGATGACAGCTTACATCATCCATTTCATTTAGACTTTCCAATTTTATGCTGTATGGGTTTTTCAAGTCATATTAAATGATTCTTTAAATTTCCTCACTCTCTGTTGTTATACCCCCTTTTCATTTCTGATTTTATTAATTTGGATACTCTGTCTTTTAGTTAGTTTGGCTAAAGGTTTGTCTCTCTTGTTTTTCTCAAAGAACCAGCTCTTGGTTTCATAGATTTTTTTGAATTGTTCTCTTGTTTTTAGGAATTGATTTCAGCCCTGAGTTTGATTATTTCCTGTCATCTACTCCTCTTGGGTGTGCTTTCTTCCTTTTTTTCTAGAGTTTTCAGGTGAGCTGTTAATTTGCTAGTATGAATTCTCTCCAGTTTCTTTATGAAGGCACTTAATGCTATGAACTTTCCTCTTAGCACTGCTTTCATTGTGTCCCATAAGTTTGGGTATGCTGTGCCTTCATTTTCATCGAATTCTAAAAGTCTTTAATTTCTTTCTTCATTTCCTCTCTGACCAGTTGTCATTAAGTAGAGAGTTGTTTGGTTTCCATGAGTTTGTATGTAGGGTTTGTGTAGTTTCTGTTGTTGTTGAAGTTCAACTTTAATCCATGGTGGTCTGATAGAACACAAGGTGTTATTTCAATTTTCTTGTATCCATTGAGGATTGCTTTGTGTCTGAGTATGTGTGGTCAATTTTGGAGATGGTTTTGTGAGGTGCTGAGAAGAAGGTATATTCTTTTGTGTTTAGATGGAATGTTCTGTAGATATCTGTTAGGTACAATTGACTCATAACATCGATTAGTTTTGTTATTTCTCTGTTTAGTTCCTGTCTCGATAATCTGTCCATTGATGAGAGAGGGGTGTTGAAGTCTCCTACTATTAGTGTTTCAGTTTTGATGAGTGATTTAAGCTTTAGTAATGTTTCTTTTATGAATGTGGGTGCCTTTGCATTTGAGACATATGTGTTTGGAATTGAGATGTCATCTTGGTCTATTTTTCCTTGATGAGTATGAAGTGTCCTTCCCTATTTTTTTATTAATTTTGGTTAAAATCTATTTTATTATATAGTAGAATATATAATTTTCTACTCCAGCTTGCTTCTTGGGTCCATTTCCTTGTAAAACCTTTTCCAGGCTTTTATTCTGAGGTTATGCCTATCTTTATTGCTGGTGTGTGTTTCTTGTGTACAACAGAATGATGGGTTCTGTTTATGCATCTATTCTGTTAGCTTGTGTCTTTTCACTGGAGAGTTGAGGCCATTCATGTTGAGAGATATTAATGACAAGTGGTTGTTAATTCCTGTTATTTTGATATTGGTGACGGTACTGTGTGTGTGTGTGTGTGTGTGTGTGTGTGTGTGTGTGTGTGTGATGCTTCCCTCTTTTGGTTTTGCTGCTGTGGGGTTATTTATTTTCTGTATTTTACTGGGTATAATTAACCTCCTTGTATTGGAATTTTCCCTATAGTGTCTTCTGTAAGGCTGGGTTTGTGGATAGATATTGTTTAAATTTGTTTTTGTCCTGGAATATCTTATTTTCTCCATCTATGGTGATTAAAAGTTTTGCTGGGCAAGTAGTTGGGGTTGACGTCTGTGATCTTGTAGTGTCTGTACAATATTGCCTTTAGAGTTTCTGGTGAGAAATCAGGTATAATTCTGATAGGTCTATCTTTATATGTGATTTGTCCTTTTTCCCTTGCAACTTTTAATATTCTTTCTTTGTTCTGTACATTTAATGTTTTGATTATTTTGTGGCAGGAGGCTTTTCTTTTCTGGTCCAATTAATTTGGTATTCTACAGGCTTCTTGTATGTTTATAGGCATCTCTTTCTTTAGGTTTGGAAAGTTTTCTTCTGTATTTTTGTTGAAAATAGTTTCTGGGCTTTGAAGCTGGGAGTCTTCTCCTTCTATTTCTATTATTTCTTAGGTTTGTTCTTTTCATAGTGTCCCAGATTTCTTGGATATTTTGTGCCAGGAATCTTTTCAATTTAACATTTTCTTTGACTGATGAATCAATTTCTTCAATCTTATCTTCTAAACCTGAGATTCTCTCCTACACCTCTTGTATTCATTTGGTGATGCTTACATGTGTAGTTCCTATTCTCTTTCCTAAATTTTCAATCTCCAGGATTGCCTCAGATTGTATTTTCTCTATAGCTTCTATTTCCATTTTTAGGTCTTGGGCAGTTTTATTCATTTCTTTCTCACATTTGATTGTATTTTCCTGCATTTCTTTACGGGATTTATTCAATTCTTTTACCTGTTTGATTGTATTTTCCTTAATTTCTTTGAGGGATTTATTTTCCCCTTTTAAGACCTTTATCATTCTCATAATCTCAGATTTATATTTAAGATCATTTTCTTGTGCTTCAGCTGTGATAATATCTTCAGGACTTGCTGTGGCAGGGTGCTAGGTTCCCGTGGTGGCATATGGCCCTGAAATTTTTTGCTTGTGTTCTTACATTGATCTATAGCTATCTGGTTGTTTCTTGTGTTAGCCGGCTAAGTGGTCTCTGATGGTACTAGGTCTCTGAGGTTGTAGGTAGAGCTCGTGGTCCCATCTGGCAGCAGTCCTCTGGTTTTCCTGTTGCTCCCTGATCTGTACTAGTCTCTAGGGTCACAGATTGGGGTGGTTCCCTAGAAATGGCTTGAGCCTGGGAACTTGGGTGTGAGCGCACCAGGGAAGTGGAGCACAGAGGGCCCTATGCAGACCTCACCACTGCTGCTGGCAGGCTTTGGGAAGCCAGGAACTGGGGGAGGGTTCTCACCTGCTGCTCCCTGATCAGTGCTAGTCTCTGGGGCCACAGGTCAGGGTAAGTCCTCAGAAATGGCACAAGACTGGGAACTGGGGTTTGGGGAGCACTGGGGAAGTCTCTACAAGTCTTTCAAACAGAGTTAATGCTGATAGTGCTCAAATATTCCACAAAATAGAAATAGAAGAAACATTGCCAAATTCATATACTAGACCACAAGTACTCTGATATCAAACCACATAAAGACCCACCAAACAAGGAATTATAGACAAAATTCTCTTATAAACATAGATGCAAATTTTCTCAATAAAATACTCGCAAACTGAATCCATGAGTACATTAAAAAGAACATCCACCTGATCAAGTAGACTTCACCCAGAGATGTGGGGATAGATTAACATATGCAAATCAATAAATGTATTCTACCATATAACCAAACTGAAAGATTAAAACACACACACACACACACACACACACACACACTGTGTGTGGGCAAGATGGTGGCGCAGGGAGGACTCTCATTCTGAGCAGCAGCAGCAGGATCAGCACAGTGACCAGCAATCAGAACGTGTGGCCATAAAACACAATCATTGTGTTTCCCAGGTGAGAGGATACCCCACGTACCCCACGGTGGAGGATTCAATCAGCTTTTAACTCAACTGGCTAAACCGTGGAAGAGATCCTGGTTCCGCCAGACACTTGGCTGCCTGCCGCCAGCCCCAGCCCCAGCCCAGAGCCACAAGCCAGTGTCTGTGGTCACTGTCCCAGACTGAACCATGCGCACCCCACTATCAGAGACTAGAATTTTCAGTCGAGAGATAACCCCACGGTACAGGAAACGATTGGGACCGACCTTAGGTCACCCAGACATCCCCTGGAAAAGACTTGGGTTCCACGGGCACCCCAGGAGCCAGCCCGGAGGCAGAGCCGGGGACCCAGGATCCGGCACACAGCCCTGCCTGACTGCGCGCCTAATTCGCCGCCTGAGATAGAACTGTGGGCACCAGGGCACCAGCTAATGAGTTTCACTGTCTGGTGCAAACACACAGGGAGGGAAACGGCTGGTCTGATCTCAGAGCACTCAGCCAACACCCCCACCCCAAAAAGGTCTCGGGAAAATTACCCAGTTTAGGTAGACACCCAGGTTCCCAAAGGCTGGAAAGGCAGACACAAGCAGTTTCTGTGCACCAGACAGCTGGCGGAGACTGAGCCGCCATCACTCAGCTGTGCTCCAGACACAGGCACAAAAAGTTGCTGCATGCCAGATGTCCAACTGGGTCACAGCAGCTGATCATTAAATTTACAGCAAAAAACCCAGAAACAGGGCAGCTGTCCTCAGGACTTCCCTGGGTGAGAGGAGAACCCTCTCAACTAACAAAGACCACAGTTACCACTCAGGTCTCTATCCCTGAGGTGAGCAGCAGCAACTCCTGAAAAAACGACAGCCATCCAGGTATGGAGAGCCGCTTGGGCATGCCCAGGCAAAATGCCATTACAAGATGGCGCCGACATCCGGCTCTGACCCTGGAAGACAAGTAATATTACGCATGCGCAAGGGCAAAAGCACGCCAAGTCTTGGCCCAGCCCGGGGCGTCTTGTGAGGTAATGAGTAAGCAGCCAATCATAGACCACACGCCGCCTTAGGGTACCATTCCTGGGCTCGGGGTCTTCCTCTCATTACTGCTGAATAAACGCTTGCTGCAGAAGAATCCTGGTGTCCCTGTGCGTTCTTGCTGGCAAGATGACCACATGGGCTACATCCAGGGACTATACCCAAAAAGCTGAGAAGAAATCCTTGAGGAAAAACCAGCTTTCTGCAAAGGGGATTCTTTCCACCACAGGATCCCCAGGAACCACCAGGAAATAACCCCAGACACCTAAGATAACACAATGTGTAGAGGCCAGCATAAAAGCTCAAGCAACAAAAGACAGGGCAATATGGCATATCCAGAACCCAGTTACCCAGGGGCAAGTAGCCCTGGACACCCCAGCATAACTGAAATCCAAGAAGAAGATGACCTAACAACTATGCTCATGAAGATGATAACAGAGGAAACAAATAAGATACGTAAAGACATAGAGGAAGATAAACTCAAAAAGAATATTGTCATCCGTAAAGAAATAGAGGAAGCTGCAGCCAAACAGTTTATGGCCTTTAGAAAGGAAATGCTTAAAGCACTGAATGAAATAAAAGAAACAGAGTTGAAGGAAATAAAAGAAAAACAGGAAAGTACAATCAGACAGGTGAAGGAAGTAAACAAAACAACTCAAGACCTGAATATAGAATTGGAAAAATTAAAGAAAACACAAATGGAGGAAGTAATGGAGAGGAAGAATCTAGAGAAGAAACCAGGAACTACAGAGGTAAGCATAATCAACAGACTACAAGAGATGGAAGAATCTCAGGTGTAGAAGATACAATGGAAGAAATCAATGTATGTGTCAAAGAAAATGTTAAATCCAAAAAATTCCTGACACAGACCGTCCAAGAAATCCAAAACAATATGAAAAGAGAAAACCTAAGAATAACAGGTATAGAGGAAAAAGAAGACTCCCTACTCCAAGGCCCAGAAAATATTTTCAACAAAATCATTGAAGAAAATTTCCCCAAGTTAAAGGACAGGCCAATAAGAATACATGAGGCCTACAGAACACCCAACAAATTTGACCAGAAAAGAAAATCCTCCCGCCACATAATAATCAAAACAGTAAGTATACAGAATGAAGAAAAAACACTAAAATCTGCAAGGGAAAAAGGCCAAGTAACATATAATGGCAAACCCATTAGAATCACACCTGAATTTTCAACAGACACTATGAAAGCCAGACGGGCCTGGACAGATATCATGCAGACCCTAAGAGAACACAGATGTCAGCCCAGGCTACTATACCCCGCAAAACTCTCAGTCCTCATAGACGGAGAAAACAAGATACTCAATGACAAAACCAAATTTCAACAATACCTACACACAAATCCAGCATTACAGAAGACACTGGAAGGGAAAATACAACCCCAAAAAATTACCTTCTTTTAAGAAAACACAGGAAATAATTAACCTTACTACAGTAAAACAAAAAGCAACCAAGCACACAACCTGATGACCACAGCCAACATCAAAATCAAGGGATCTAACAGCCACTGATCATTAATCTCTCTCAACATCAATGGACTCAACTCTCCAGTAAAAAGACACAGATTAAAAGAATGGATACATAAACAAAGCCCAGCAATCTGTTGCATAAAAGAAACAACCTAAGACACAAAGATAGACATTACCTGAGGGTAAGGGTTGGAGGACGACTTTCCAAGCAAACGGAATCAAGAAGCAAGCAGCAGTAGCCATTCTAATATCTGATAAAATAGACTTTCAACCAAAATTTAAAAAAAAGAGATGGGGAAGGACACTTCATACTCATCAAAGGAAAATTCCACCAGGAAGACATCACAATCCTGAACATCTATGCCCCAAATACAAGAGCACCCACATTTGAAAAGGAAACATTGATAAAATTTAAACCACATATAGATCCCCACACATTAATAGTGGGAGACTTCAACACCCCACTCTCAACAAAGGATAGGTCAACAAAACAGAAATTAAACAAAGAAACAATATCTCTGACAGAGGACATGAACTAAATGGACCTCACAGACATTTACAGAACTTTACACCCAAACACAAAAGAATTTACCTTCTTCTCAGCACCTTATGGAACCTTCTCCAAATAGACCATATAGTTGGTCACAAAGCAAGCCTCAATAGATACAAGAAGATTAAAATAATCCCGTGTATCTTGTCTGATCACCATGGAATAAAGCAGGACCTCAACAACAACAGAAATAGCAAAAAGCCTACACACACATGGAAACTGAACAACTTGTTACTAAATGACAGCTGGGTCAGGGAAGAAATAAAGAAAGAAATTAAAGCCTTCCTAGAAATCAATGAAAATGAAGACACAACATACCCAAACTTGTGGGACACAATGAAAGCAGTGCTAAGAGGAAAGTTCATAGCACTAAGGGCCTTCAAGAAGAAATTCAAGACAGTTCATTCAAGCAATTTAATGGCTCACTTAAAAACCCTAGAAAAAGAAGAAGCAGACACACCAAGAAGGAGTAGATGGCTGGAAATAATCAAACTCAGGGCTGAAATCAATCAATTGGAAACAAAACAATTCAAAGAATCAATGAAACCAAAAGCTGGTTCTTTGAGAAAATCAACAAGCTCGACAAACCCTTAGCCAAGCTAACTGAAAGGCAGAGAGACACCACCCAAATCAACAAAATCAGAAATGAAAAGGGGGACATAACTACAGACACTGAGGAAATCCAAACAATCATTAGGACTTACTTCAAAAGTCTATATGCCACAAAATTTGAAAACCTAAATGAAATGGACAATTTTCTTGATCAATTTGACTTACCAAAGCTGAACCAGGACCAGGTAAATCAACTAAATAGTCCTATATCCTCCAAAGAAATAGAAGTGGTCATCAAAAGTCTCCCATCCAAAAAAAAGCCCAGGACCAGACGGCTTCATCACAGAATTCTACCAGACCTTCAAAGAAGAGCTAACTCCAATTCTCTTCAAACTATTCCACAAAATAGAAACAGAAGGAACATTACCAAACTCATTCTATGAAGCCACAGTCACCTTGGTAGCTAACCCTCACAAAAACTCAACAAAGAAAGAGAATTTCAGGCCAATCTCCCTTATGAACATTGATGCAAAAATACTTAACAAAATACTTGCAAACCGAATCCAAGAACACATCAAAGATATTATCCACTATGACCAAGTAGGCTTCATCCCAGGTAGGCAGGGGTAGTTCAATATATGGAAATGCATCAATGTGATCCACCATATTAACAAACTGAAAGAAAAAAACCACATGATAATCTCCCTAGATGCTGAAAAAGCATTTGACAAAATCCAACATCCATTCATGTTTAAAGTATTGGAGAGATCAGGGATACAAGGCACATATCTAAACATAGTAAAGGCGATATACAGCAAGCCTATAGCCAACATCAAACTGAACGGAGAGAAACTTAAAGCAATCCCGCTGAAATCAGGGATAAGACAAGGCTGCCCACTCTCCCCATATCTCTTCAAGATAATGCTAGAAGTCCTTGCTCGAGCAATAAGACAGTTGAAGGAGATCAAGGGGATACAGATTGGAAAAGAAGAAGTCAAATTATCACTATTTGCAGATGATATGATAGTATACATGAGTGACCCCAAAAACTCCACCAGGGAAATTCTACAGCTGATAAACACCTTCAGCAAAGTGGCCGGATACAAAATTAACTCAAAAGAATCAGTAGCCCTCCTGTATAAAAAAGACAAAAGGGCTGAGAAAGAAATTAGGGAAACAACACCCTTCACAATAGCCACAAATGACATAAGGTACCTCGGAGTAACCCTAACCAAGGAAGTCAAAGACTTGTATGAAAAACATTTCAAGTCTCTGAAGAAAGAATTAGAAGAAGATATGAGAAGATGGAAAGATGGAAAGATCTCCCATGCTCATGGCTTGGCAAGATTAACACAGTAAAAATGGCCATCTTACCAAAAGCAATCTACAGATTCAATGCAATTCCCATCAAGTTACCAACACAATTCTTACAGACTTGGAAAGAAAAATTCTCAACTTTGTATGGAATAACAAGAAACCCAGAATTGCTAAAACAATCCTCTACAATAAAAGATCTTCTGGAGGTATCTCCATCCCTGATATTAAGCTGTGCTATAGAGCAACAGTTATAAAAATTGCATGGTACTGGCATAGAAACAGAATGGTGGATCAATGGAACCGAACAGAGGACCCAGAAATAAACCCACACACTTATGGACACCTGATCTTTGACAAAGATGCCAAAACCATACAATGGAAAAACGATAGCATCTTCAACAAATGGTGCTGGTCCACTGGATGTCTACATGTAGAAAAATGCGAATAGATCCATACTTATCACCCTGTACAAAACTAAAGTCCAAGTGGATCAAAGTCCTCAACATAAAACCAGACACATTAAATCAGCTAAAAAAAAGTGGGGAATACCCTAGAACTCATTGGTACAGGAGATAACTTCCTGAACAGAACACCAACAGCACAGGCTCTGAGAGCAACAAACAATAAATGGGACCTCCTGAAACTGAAAAGCTTCTGTAAAGCAAAGGATACTCTCATCAAAACAAAGCGACTGCCTACAGATTGGGAAAGAATCTTCACCAACCCTTTATCTGACAGAGGGTTAATATCCAGTATATATAAAGAACTAAAGAAGCTGAAAAGCATCAAACCAAGTAATCCACTTAAAAAATGGGGAACAGAGCTAAACAGAGAACTCTCTGTAGAGGAATATAGAATGGCAGAGAAGCACTTAAAGAAATGCTCAACCTCATTAGCCATTAGGGAAATGCAAATCAAAACAACCCTGAGATTTCACCTTACACCCATCAGAATGGCCAAGATCAAAAACTAAAGTGACAACACATGCTGGAGAGGTTGTGGAGAAAGGGAACCCTTCTCCACTGCTGGTGGGAATGTAAACTTGTACAACCACTTTGGAAAGCAATCTGGTGCTTTCTCAGACAACTAGGAATAGCGCTTCCTCAAGATCCAGCCATACCACTCCGATGCATATATCCAAAAGAGGCTCAAGTACACAAAAAGGACATTTGCTCAACCATGTTTGTAGCAGCTTTATTTGTAACAGCCAGAAGCTGGAAACAGCCCAGATGCCCCTCAACTGAAGAATGGATGCAGAAATTGTGGTACAGCTATACAATGGAATATTACTCAGCAATGAAAAATAAAGAAATCATGAAATTTTCAGGTAAATGGTGGGACCTGAAAAGGATCATCCTGAGTGAGGTGTCCCAGAAGCAAAAAGACACACACGGTATATTCTCACTCATATAGATATACAACGTAGGACAAACCCACTAAAATCTATGCATCTAAAGAAACCAAGCAAGAGAGAGGACCCTAACTAAAATGTTCAATCCCCACCTGAAAGGCAAAGAGAATGGACATCAGAAGAAGAAGAAAGCAGGAAACAACCTAGAAACCTGCTACAGAGGGCCTCTGAAAGCCAGAGGAATAAAACAGGAAACAACCTAGGAACCTGCCACAGAGGACCTCTGAAGGCTTCTGCCCTGCAGACTATCAAAGCAGATGCTGAGCCTGATGGCCAACTGTCAGGCAGAGTGAATGGAATTTTATGTAAGAAGTGGGAAATAGTAAGAGCTGGAGAGGACAGGAACTCCACAAGGAGAGCAACAGAACAAGAATTTTGAACACAGGGAACTTCCCAGAGACTCATACTCCAACCAAGGACTATTCATGGAGATAACCTAGAACCCCTGCACAGATGTAGCCCATGGCAGGTCAGTGTCCAAGTGGGTTACCTGGTAATGGGAAGAGGGACTGCCTTTGACATAATCTGATTGGCCTGCTCTTTGATCACCTCCCCCTGAGGGGGGAGCAGTCCTACCAGGCCACAGAAGAGGACAATGCAGCCACTTTTGACTAGAACTGATAGACTAAGATCAGAAAGGAGAGAAGAACCTTCCCTATCAGTTGACTTGGGGAGGGGCATGCATGCAGAAACGGGAGGGAGGGTGGGATTGGGAGGGGAGGAGAGAGGGGCTTATGGGGGGATACAAAATGAATAAAGTGTAATTAATAAAAAATTTTAAAAAAAGTTAAAAGACACACACACAATCATATAATTAGATGCAGAATAAGCCTTTTGACAAAATCCAACACACCTCCTTGATAAAAGCTCTAGAGAGAGTACTAGTATAAGGGGCATAACTAAACATAATGACACTTTACAGAAAGCCCATAGCCAACATCAACATAAATGGAAGGAAACACAAAGTATTTCTGTTGCAGTAGCGAGGTTTTTTGTTTTGTTTTGTTTTGTTTTGTTTTCCCCAGCCCCAAGCTCCCAGAATAACGACTTATGAGAGTCATTAAATATTATACAAATACCTAGGCCACATAGCCAGGCTCTTCTCTGACAATCTCATAACTTGAAATAACCCATTATACTAATTTACACTCATCTACATTGCTGGTTACTTCTACTAGGCACCATGCATTCATCTTCACATCCTGACAGCTGAATCTCACTGACCGGGTTCTTTTCTAGAATCCTGTCTGCATGATGAACATCCTACCACCTATTCTCTGCCAAAGCTATAGACCACTAGCTTTTATTGACTGGTGATACTTCCGTAAGGCACAAGATATTCTCTCTACACATTTCTACTAAAATTGGGAATTAGACATGTTGTCCAGCCTGTCCATATATATTCATATATAGTATTTAAAATCTTAGCTATAGAAATAAGAGTACTGAAGGAAATCAAGGGGATACAAATTACAAAGGAAAAAATCTTTACTCACAGATTACATGATAGTATAAATAAATGATTCTAAAAATTCTACCAGGAAACCTCTACAGCTGAGAAACACTTTCAGCAAAATAGCTGGATACAAAAATCACCTCGTAAAACTCAATAGCCTTCTGGGCTTGAGAGATGGCTTAACCATTAAAGGCTAGGCTTACAACCAAAAAAGTTAGTAGCCCTCCCCTATACAAATGACCCACAGACCAAGAAGAAAAAAAAAAAAAAAACAGGGAAACAAACAACTTTGTTATTGTTATATTTATATAACTGTGTTTGTGCTTCAATTTCTCTCTTAACCTATCACACAAATAATTGATATTCTTCTATATTTGTTTAATAATAAGCTTCACAATACAATAACTGAGCATTTATTAATCTATCCTTTTTTTAATCCTTAAATGTATTTTTATTGCTGTTGTTTTGCCTGACATTCAAATGCTATTTTTCTCTGTTTGGTACAAATTCAAGGCTGATTCCACAATTTAAATTGCTTAATTTAACAACTGGTATTCATACTATCAAATGACATGAACCATAAAACATTACTGGATACATAGGCTGAACTATATCTATAAAACATTGAAATGTAAAAGATGATACAATGCCACATTAATTCTTTCTGTTATTTGAAAGATTGAGATTACACACTCTTCTTACATTTACTTCAACTGTTTCATGTAGAAAAGGAAAAAATAAGATATGAACATGTTAAATAAAATTGTATTAAATACAGAATTAATCTATTCTTAACCCTCTTAAGTTAATTTTGCTTCCTCCTAGCATACATCCCAGAGATGCTTGTATGTTGTAGCTTTCCTACTCCAGCTCCTCTCTCTTGATGTCATCTGAACCTCTCCAAGCTGAATACTCTAACTCCTCCTTCCCTGGCTGGCAGGAAGGCCAATCCTATTTTCTTCCCTGCTCAGTGATTGGCTGTAACTGGCTTTACTGGCATATTAGGGGAAAATTGGGGAGCAATGTTTACACAACACTGAGACAGGAGATTCTCAGAACAAGGAATACAAGAAGATATGTGGGGTGTAGAAATTGGCATTTGAATTACACAGTAACCTTATGTCTACACCCCTTCACAACAGACTCAAATAATGTAAAACTCTTATCAAGCAAGTTAAAGCTTTGTATGATAAAACCTTTAAGGCACTGAAAAAAGAAATTGAAGAAGATATCAGAAAGTAAAAAGATTGCCATTGCTCATGGATCAGTAGGATTAATATTGTAAAAATGGCCATTTCCACCAAAATCAATCTACAAATTCAACATAATCCCTGTCAAAATTCTAACACATTTTTCACAGATCCTAAAAGGACAATTTTCAGCTTCATTTGAAAACAAAACAAAGCAAAACAAAATCTAGGAAAGTTAAAACAATCCTGAATGATAAAAGAATTGCTAGTGGTACCCCTGGTTTCAAGTTGCACTACAAGACTATAGTAATAAAAACAGCATTTTTTTTTTTTTGGTGCAAAAATGGCACAGAAAACAGAAACATTAATCTCTATAATTGAATTGAAGACTCAGACATAAATCCACACTACTATGGACATCTGATTTTTTTATAAAGAAGCCAGAAATAATCACTGGGGGAAAAAACAAAACAAAACAAAACAACAACAACAACAAAAAACAGTTTCTTCAACAAATGGTGTTGTCAAACTAGATTATTGCATGTAGAAGAATGCAAACAATTCACATCTATCACCCTGGCCAAAACTCCACTACAAAAGGATAAAAGACCTCAGCATAAAAGTTGATACACTGAACCTAATAAAAAAGAAAATGTGGAATACCTTAAACTCATTGGCACAAGAGAAGACTTCCTGAACAGGACATTGATAATGCACACACTTAAACCAAGACCAAATAAATGGAACCTCATGCAACTAGGAAGCTTCTATAAGGCAAAAGGCACATTCAGAAAAATGACTGCCTACATAATAAAAAAAAAATTATCAAGTTAACCTCCAATAGAAGGCTAATATCCAACATATACAAAGAACTCAAAAAAACCTATATATCAAGAAAACAACTAACACAATTAAAAATGGACTTTGGATCTACACAGAAAATTGTCAATAGAGGAACCCCAAATGACTAAGAAACACTTAAAGAACTATTTACATCCTTAGCCATCAGTGAAGTGCTAATCAAAACTACTTTGAGATTTAATCTTATACCTCTCAGAATAGCTAAGATCAATAAAACAAGTGTCATCTCATGCTGACAAGGATGTGGATTAAGGAGTACCCATCCATTTCTGGTTGAAGAGCAAATGTGTACATTTATTACAGAAATCAGTGTAGCAATTCCTCTGGAATCTCAGAATCAATATACCTCAAGATGCAGATAAACCACTCTTGGGCATATACTCAAAGAATGCTTCATTCTTCTGCAAAGATACTTGCTCAAACTTGTTCCTTGCATTCTATCCATAATAGCCAAAAAATTGAAAAATATCTAGATGTCCCTCAAAAGAAGAAAGGATAAAGATAATATGGCACATTTACACAATGGAGTATTACTCAGTGTGGCTCTTCTCTTTACTGGAAGGCTGTTGGCCATGAGCTCAGGAAGGCAGAAGGAGCAGAAGGTGAGGTGCCGAGCTTTCAAGGCCAAGAGCATGAGGGAATCAAACACTCTGGAAACTGCTTCAGGGAACTAATTCAACTTTAATTTGGGAGAACAAAGGCTATATACCCTTTGGAGAGTTGGGGGGTTCTCCCAAGTGTACATAATTGTTCGGAACTAGGCATTTCAAGGATGCTTGATTTGTATTAAGCAGCATGTTCCTATCATATGAATGAGAACACTACTTAATTATCCTTTAGGTGCAGGAAGGAGAGAGGTAGCAGGGAGCTGTGTCAAAGGCCATATATCATGTGGTTAAGGGCATCTATGTCTAAAGATACCCTCCAGATAAAATCAGGCAGAGAGTAGGAGGCCCTGCTGAGGAGAGGGAGTCCTGCACCTTAATGCTGAGCTCATAATGGCTATCCTGAGTAGGAGGACTGCTACCTGAAACAGCAGGGTCCTTCCAACTACTCAGCTGTTTTTTTAAAAAATGACATCATGACATTTTCAGGCAAATGGGTAGAACTAGAAAAAAAAATCAGCCTGATTGATGTATCCCAGACCCAGAAAGACAAATATGATTAATGCCTTCTTCAGCCATCATCAGAGAAGCTTCCTCCTGTAGCAGATTGGAACTAAAACAGAGATCCACAGCCAGATATTACACAGAGAGTGAGAGACCTTGGAACATGCAACATCAGACGGGGTGTCATCATCAAATCCCTTCCTTCAGAGGTCAGGGAACCCACAAAAGGGGATGATGGACAGCAAAACAATAAGGCCCTCTCAAGCAACAAGATCAAATTTTTGTACTGACAAAAACTGAAGCAGAAGGCACAGGCCAGCAATGGCCTGTACCAGGTCCTCTGAGTATATATTATGGCTTCCAGCTTTGTGTTTTTATAGGACTCCTGAGTAGGTCTCTGATTCTTGCGCCTTCTCTTGAGCTCTTTTTCTTCTGTTCATTTGTCATGTCCAACTTCGATGTGATAGTTTTTGTTTTATCTTATTATATTTTATTTTGTTATATTTTATTACTATCTCTCAGAATTTTTTAAATGAGAGACAGAAAGGGAGTGACTCTGGATATGAGGGAAGATGGGGAGCAACTGGGAGGAATAGAGGGAGGGAAAACTGTAAAGGGATATATTATGTGAGAAAAGAATCTATTTTCAATAAAATGAAAAGAAAAAAATGTTACTAAGGCATCTTCTTGGAAAATATTTCGATGCCAATATACTTAAAGATGTGTTTCTATGTTTAGAAAACTGTTACAACCTAAGAGTTTTCTAATCTATGCTGATCCTTTCTCTCACACTGCCCTTTGAAGTCCTCTAGTGGTAAATCAGATAGCTGGTGATTTACCTCTACAGCATACTCCATTTCCAATTAATCATAAGAGGTACTTCAAACGCAAAGCTGGAGCTCCAAAACAAAGTTGAAATGTATAATGATTTTTGGTGAGGTTTGGACACAAACAAACACTAAATTGCCATGCCATGGGTCTTATCCTTTGAATGATGAATTAATCAGCGTATAAGCATTGCTAAAGTGGATTTAAGTCTTCCAAGAAATTTTTGAATAGCACAAAACATGAGCTGCTAACAGAGAATGGAAAATGAGTTAAGGAAAGACAGTGTGAAATGAGAAGCAGAGATAAGGTGTTAGAATAAATTATCTATTCTGTCTGTTAGTTATCATTATTTGGTGGTTTTAAATTAATTGTACTGAGCTAAACGCAAATGTGAAATTAGCAATAAGAGGAGAACTTGAGATCTAAAATGAGTAAATATTTACTAAATACTCGACCTTTGATGTTACAAAACAAAGCCCTGAGCACAGGGAGGATCTCAAATGCTTACAAAACAATACCTTAAGGCATTTCAACCAGAAACCTTCTTGCTAGAGAGATGACTCTGGGGTTAAGGACAGAGTTCAGTTCTTAGTATCTATAACCACCTGTAACTCCAGCCTCAGGGGCTTCAATAACCTCATCTGGCCTCTGGGACACCTGCACTCATGTACATGTACTCCCACACAGAAACTCATACATTCTCACACACAGATAAAATATCTTTTTTTTTTAAGAACATTCTTATACATTCTGTGGGATAGCTTAATTTTTTTTAATTAATTTATTTTTTATTAATTACAGTTTATTCACTTTGTATCCCACCTGTAGCTCCCTTTCTCCTTCCCTCCCAATCCCACTCTCCCTCTTCTCCACCCATGCCTCTCCCCCAGTCCACTGATAGGGGAGGTCCTCCTCCCCTTCCATCTGATCCTAGTCTATCAGGTCTCATTAGGAGTGGCTGCATTGTCCTCCTCTGTGGCCTGGCAAGTCTTCTCCCCTCAGGGGGAGGTGATCAAAGAGCCAGCCACTGTGGTCATGTCAGAGACAGTCCCTGTTCCCATTACTGGAGAACCCACTTGGACACTGAGCTGCCATGGGCTACATCTGTGCAGGGATTCTAGGTTATCTCCATGCATGGTCCCTGGTTGGAGTATCAGTCTCAGAAAAGACACCTGTACCTAGGTTTGTTTGTTTGTTTGTTTGTTTGTTTTTTGATAGTTTAATTTTTAAACAACATTCATTATTCAAACTTGTATATTATATATACATCTATATACCTCACTAATTCCTACAAAATAGTTTAAAAGTACAAACTTCTGTACAAGTTTGTGAAAGTTGGTGTACAAACTTTCACCAACCTCTAATGCATACTTCTCTTTCCTATTACATTAGGCCAGTTACAAAACATTATTGTGAGTATAAAATGAAATGGTGTGTGTAGACGTGCACTGTAAGTCCAAATTACATAAGCTTTTGATTTTATAGCATGAAGTATACAAACTATGACTTACTTTAACAGAAATGAGGGAATGTCCATTTCTATGGGAGAGCATTAATCCTAGAATTTTACCATAGAACTCGCCATTTCAATAAGTATTTCCTTCCTAAAATTTGCATGAATTTAACAGTAGCTTCCAAGCTTCCAAGAAGGTTCTAGTGTGGTTCAGTGGTAAAGGGCCTGTCTAACATGCTCAGAGTTTGGGTTTTTATTCCCAGAAATAGGGTTAGGGTTGTTGTTTACTTATTTGTCTATTTATTTATTTCTGACCTCTGATATCAGGCCTACTTTTCCTGCTGTGACTACTTTGGGGCATTATACTCTACAACTAAGGAGATAAAAGCAGAGGTCATTGACATGAAGTTAGTGAAAAATAAATGAATAAATAAAAGAGATAAGAAGTAGGAGACACTTCCCTATTTTGATTAGTGAGGCAGTGGCTCAGCCTATTCTTTTAACAAATGTTCATTGAACATTCACTGTAAGCCAAGCACAGCAATGTATTGGAGAAACAGAGATGAATAAGACGCAGCTCCTGGTCCGTGTAAATAGGGCAGCCACAATGTGCTGAACTGTTCAAGAAGATGAAACTTGTCTACTTGCACAGTTCAATAGGCAAGAAACCTTTGAGCTGGACATTTACAGATGTGACCAAGTGGAAAACTAATATATGTACAAAGGCCCAGCCCTGGAAGGGTGTCACAAGACAGGACATGTTTCCCACGCTGCACTTGTCTGCACGTGGCCTTCCTAGTTTTCACCACATCCACATGCTATGATCCAATAGCTATTTCACAGTTTTCACCAAATCACATATCACTGTTCTGAACTGAAGTAAGTCTATTTAAAAAGAAAAATTCAATTTACTGCACTAATTAATAGTTTTTTTTTTATCTTTTAAAATGAAATCGTAGTTACATAAATACAAGTAATGAATAAAAACATCAATTCTTATACTATTAAAAATTCATTCTTGGGGGTCTATGTAAATGTTTAATATACAGTCTTTATCAAGCAAAAATGTGTTGCCAGAGCAAAAATAAATACCTGGCTTGTCATCAGTGGTGTGCATTTTTACATTTTGCATGACAGTAGCTATGAGAGCAGCAGATGAAGTGGTGACTGCCAGCTTCCTAGCAGAGTTGCAGAATGTTTATTCTAGATCAGTGGTTTTCAACCTGTGTTTTGTGACCCCTTTTGGCAACAGTTTATCTCCAGAAATATTCACATTACTATTTATAACAGTAGTAAAATTACAGTTATGAAATAGCAACAAAAATGATTTTAGGGCTGGGGGTCACCACAACATGGGGAACTGCATTAAAGAGTGGCAGCATTAGGAAGTTTGAGAATCACTGGCCTAAATGAACTCTCAGCAGCCATGCAATATAATTACTGACATTTTACTAAGGTCCGGGGAGAGAATATTTTGCCCAAGGTGGCAAAGATAAACCTAGAATTGGACATTTGCTCCTTCAAATGCATTCTTTTCTGCACTGTCTGTGAGTAGGTTTCTCTTTCAATACTCAATGATTCTGATAAGTAAACTCACAGGTCTCAAATTTTAGCCTGAGTCATCTAGAAACTTGCTCCAGAAAAACAAAACAAAACAAAAACTGGTTCAATATGCTCTGTCCTCTGTAAATGATATTAATAATTTTAAATAACACTAATTAAATTTCTAATTTCAGTCTACTGACTGAAGACTTTTCTTAAGGTGAATAATGGGACTTCTAAATAAGCATTATGGAGACAATATGGGCTCATAACAGCCATGTAGTAAAAAAAATGTCATGAAAACAAAAAAGAATTAAATGAATATAGAAATAAAGTAAAGCATTCCACCTCCCCCTTCCCCAAGCATAAATAAAGGGAGACCACTCATAGATTATAAGGTGACAACGAATCTTTCAGAAAAGAAAATTCAAGAATATACAGGTATTAAATTACCAGAGCAGAGAGAGCAGAAATGAAAGAGCCTGCAGGCTGAGCTGTGGAGAAAATAAACACAAAAAGTGGAGACTGAGGACAAAATAGGCTGGGGGTGCAGATTCCCAGTGAAAAAGAGAGCAAAGGGATTCATGTCAGGCCTAGATATGGACTAAGAAGTCTCTGTGGATACCCCTCTCCCTACAGAACCAGACAAGTACCACTCCTGGGTTATCAAATCAGTAAACTTCTCTGGACTTGAGACTCCAGTAATAGCTGAAGGCTATCTATGCTCACATACAACTTAAGTGACATTGTGTGTGGCAATCCAGGGAGCCTTATCTCTTATGCCCATCCCCACCCCCTCATGACAAGTGATAAGGGGATCTTTGTAAAGGTTAGAAAAGAGGACCTATAAATGCTGACATTGAATGTCCCTTACTCAAAAGGCCCTCCCATGAGGCTGACTTGCGCTACCCCAGCCAAATCTTCCTCCCACCCAGCCTGACCTTTACTTAGGTCCATTTCAAACACTCATAGACAATGGACTGTCAAACGTTTAAAAAAATGTTTTACTGTAAAGTGTTGTGCTGGTGTTTAAAATTCTACTTTATTTGGAGTGTTTAAGCCCCAACCTTCCTTCCAACTTCCCAACCCTACCTAGAAGAGAGATGATTAGGTGGGAGAAAGGGATCTTTCTATTTAGGATCAATGGGTCTTTTAGGGCACTATACCAATCTCCATCAACAGCAGAAGCAGTCAGCAGTCTCCTTCAATCCACTGTGCCCTAAACTTGTCTCTCCCTTCTGTCCACTCCAAACTACCACACCATCCATCTCTCAGGTCTCTCTAAACTGCTACACACCACATACCAACACCAAATACCACACCACTCTTTCTTGGCTTTCATATTTATATTCTGAGAGCCTTAGACCACACCCTTCTCCAGGCCCCATGTAGAAGGCTGTTACTAGCTGGCAAAAGCCACACCCTGCACAAGACAATCAACAGGTGTGGAAAACTATAGCCAACTAAAATCCCACACACGGGATTAAAACAAACAACAACAACAACAAAATAACATATTTATGTAACATAACTGAGTTTACAAAGAAACCAAACCTTCCCTTACAAAAAAGGATACTGACAAAAATAGAGAAAAAAATTTGAAGTAGATGAAGAGGCAGAGACACTAGAAAATATTAACTTAAACTGTGATTAGGTAATTTTAAGAGAATATGTTTGCATTCCTTAAGTAAGAATAGCTTACTAGAAAAAGAAAAACAAGGGTAATTTAAAGATCACTTAAAGACTGGTTATCATAGCTACTTAAAAGGCTGAGGCTAGATAATCGAAAATTCACCCTTCCTGGGATAAAGAACAAAGTCAAGTCTAGGCTGGAATACATACTGAGAACCTGTCTCAAAATATTTTTAAATGGGTCAAATTAAATGTAGATCAGTGGAAAGATGTGTGCAAAGCCCTAGTAGAAAGAAAAAATATTAAAAAAACATAAAATAAGAGTAGAAAAATGTTTTTTCCTTAATCCTAGATTCGTATTCGTTAGTCTTCTCTTTTCTTGGAGAAGTAGCCAGTTGACATTCTTCATTCTCTTTCTTTTTTTAAAAAATAATATCACTATATCACTAGTATGTCTATGTTAATAATTCATTTCTGTTTTACACATTATTTATTGATTTTATTCTATGAAAAGAGAAGTTAAACTCTAGCACATTGCTTCCTCCAACCCACTTAATAGTATAATTCTTCAGTTAATTAATAGTTATATTATTAGTTAATAATTAAATTATTAATTAACTATTAGGTAATTAACTAATAGTTATATTACTATGTTCAGTTAATTAACTAATAGTTATATTGTTATGACTGTGCATCATTTACTATAGGGCAAAGTGTAATATTATTTTTTTCTATGCTTGTAAAACTGCTTTCCTCAGATTACAGGTTGACTCTTAATCTTTTGTTTTATACTCTGCTTTTACTTTCTAAAAATCTTTCAAATACTTTGTTCATGGAGAGCTGAAAATTGAATTTAGCACCACACACATTCTCCCAGCAACCACCACCTTTCTTCATAGTTTCTATTTCAGTTCTGATGCTGTCATATTTTCATCATCCTGTAGTTGAGCCTTGTCCTAGAAGGTAGTAAGGTCAATTGCAACATTTTGTGCCCTACCCTTTTTTGTTCTAATCACAGGCTACCTTGGTTTTCAGATAACTCATGTTTTTACCCTGTTCAATTCAGGCTCATTTGTTCTTGGCTGAAGTTTGTTATCATGCTATAGTAAGAACATAAGGTCAAAGTCAACCAGACTCACACTTAAAATCTAACCTGGTACTTTTTAAGAGTGTGGTCTCATGTCAGGAAAACATCCTAGCTCTTCCTTTAGTACTGTATAGCATAGAATGTGGGAGATGCCTCTCTGTGAGATACTCATTTATTTACTGGATACATATCAAGGCTCTGGGCACTAGCCTAAGATCTTTGCAAGTATTTTCTCTTTTAATCCTCATCACAGCCTTAAAAAGCCTATAGATATATGAAGATACAGAGGAAGAGTCAGTAACACACAAAAGGTCACCGGTGACCAGGGAGAAGAAACTGCAGCCACATTCATAGTTCAAGCTACTACGGGGCTCATATCCTTTGTGAAGAGATACCCACCCTGTAGAAAATAAACCTTGCTGCCTCTTGCATACAGTCCCATGTCAGGGTATCTCTGTAAAGCATGGCCAGTCTAATGGGACACTGTTAGAGAACTCATCAGCTAGAACTGTCTTCCAGACATAGCTGGAAGGCAGTCAGGCAGAGCAGTAAGTATTCCACCAAGCAGATGCAGCCCCACAGGGTGGCTTTAACGGGCCTTCTCCACTGCATTATTTCATTAACTAACACACCCATTCTGGAAAATAATTACCTTTCTTTCCCAGAAGCCCTGAGTTGCAGCATCCTATACCGGTCTAGTTTATTATTAGCTTGCAAAGTTATCTTAACTTCTCTCATTGAACTGCTGATGGGATTAAGTAAGAATGTGGGTTCCCAGTTTATTGGTCATCTGAATCACTTGGAAAGCACTTTAAGTAGTAGAAAAAAACAACAATTTGATCAACATACATATATTCATGCCTCTCCCTGCAAGGCCTTTTATCTAAGGGCTGAGATTAAACACATCCAAAAAGGCAGTGTAATATATTTTTCAGCTCCATGCCTGGTAGGCAACCTCTGCTCAAAGCATAGAGCTCAATTATCATTGAGGAAATGTCAGCTCTCTTTTCTGCTTGTCTTGTTTCCATTTGGGACACTGTAGGTCAGCTACCATTATTCTTCATGTTATTTCTTTTCATTTTAAGGACATCTGTCCAAATGTTAGCTTGTATGCTCCTCATTTGGATCATCTCTATCTACCCCACCAAAAAGACAAGGCAAATCTTCTTCTCTGTGGATATTTCATTAACCTATGCTATTTGCTTTTTAAGTGGGTTTTTTCATAGAACTTTTTCATTCTGTCAGTTTTCCATACTAATTCTCATGGAAATAGCCTAAAGTCTCATTTTCTTTACTGTTAGTCTAACCCTTTACATCTGTCCCCATGGTCTCCAAGTTTTCCTGGTCTCCTTGTATCTAAGCTATCTGTCTTCTGGACTATTACAAGAAGAATTAATGGGATCAGTGTTATGACCTCACTTATTTGTAAGACTGTCCAGACACACTCAGATTGGAAGATTAGGACTTTCGCATGTGAAGTTTGGTGGGGGCAGGGGACACAATTTAGTGTACAACACTCAGAAAACCATTATGAAATAAACCTGTTTGCCTTCCTCATCTCTCTCCCTCTGTCTCTTATAGATGATACATATAAATACATGTATATAAGCACACTAAATACATGTTGACATCTCCAATACCTCACAAAAATACAGACAGCCTTGCCATAGCGCTTTGTTGCTTTGAATCTATGCATTTCTGCTCTTTGTAATGCATGATTAGCATTGCCAATGATCTATGATTCCTATGTGGAAACTGAGGTAGATAGCCACAGCAACAACCACAGCATCACAGAGGCAGAATCAAGTCCCCTTCCTGTCCTATTCCCTCCTGCCTTTTTTTCTTTCTTGATAGTTGCAGCTTTCCAGCAGGAAACAAGAAAACTGAAGATAATACTATGAAGGTTTGTAAGATCACGAATGGAGAAGGGACCAGAGCAAAGGTCGAAAAGATACCATTATCCAGCGATTGGTAACTTGTATTTAAGACTAAAGATGGGCCTGAGCAAATTAGGCAGAGAAAGAGATTGATATTGAACTGAGTTAAGAGGAACTAAGGGGCTTCCATCAGACTGTTAGGAACTGTGAACTTAATGACCTCAAAGGGAGAGTTGTTTGCTACTCTGCAAGTGACTGGGGATTATGTGTTAGAAGCAAAATCCTTCCAGTATGGAAAAAGCAGGATCTTGATGAACTTCACACTGATCGAAAGTCACTGAGACAATGAAGTGAGGAAACTGTTATGCTGTGTGGGCTGGTATTTTCTCTTCTCCCTTGGAGTAGCAGGAGAGGGGAATCTGTCTTAAAAATCATAGTGTTGATCCAATTATATAATTATGGTACTTTGAGATGGTTATGAGTTTCCATAGCTTTCAAAACTGTTGAGGTGGAGTGCTCTTATGGTACAAAATGTTTGCATAGCCCAGAGTTTGTGGAACTATTGTGATAGCTAAAGTTGTCACATTATTATTATTTTAATCCAAGGACCAATGGCATGACAGGAAACATGGATTATGGCTAGAGGAACAAGATGCAGAAGGTACGGGCCAAGATGAACTAATTTTTGTTGTAAAGATTCTACAGAACAACCCCCTACAGGTCAACATAAATGGCACCACATAAAAACATGCTGTGACTCTGTGTGGATCATCTCCTGCCCAGCCTGGCAAACTTTTACTTACTTTTCATTTATATCCCAGGACTATGGCTTAATAAACTATGTCCTGACCTCTTCAGGCACCCCATGTTTTTCTATAGTCTACTATATCATTTGAACAGGCTCAGCGAAGTGCCAGGTTTACCACGGTATATTTAAATTAGTTGGTTACATTTCTCTCCCAGTAATATTTTGTGGTTCTCCCAGTGTGTGCTACTCTTTGACACCCTTCAACAACAGAAATACAGAAACTTACAGAAGAGCAATAGTAAAGAATGAACAGGAACAGCCCCAAATGTTATAACAATACACAGCAGATCTATCCAAGGCTCCTCTACTCAAAAATCTGCCCCTACCACTAATGGTCAAGTTGTGTGGTAAAGATAGAGATTTGTCAAGGCTCCCAGTTTCTTGTCATTGTGCTAAATTTCTATTTTGTGAAGGTTAGGAACTAGCCGAGGATTTACGAGCTTTGTAGTCTTTGGCAACTCACTAACTCTCTAAGCCTCTCTGCCATTGTTGAGATGGGGATGGTAATTGCTCTCATGTTTTAAGTAAACGGGACAATAAACAAATAAGCATATTATTCAATACTGAACACAATTCTACTGCTGTGCTGGTTGTTGTGACTGTCTACCTTGACCTCCACATAGGAAACATTAATCATTGGCAACACCAATAAACAATATCAGTTGCTAATCATGCATTATGAAGAGCAGAAACTCATAGATTCAAAGCAACAAAACACTATGGCAAGGCTATCTGTATGTATGTGGGGTACACAGGGATGTCACCATTTACAAAGTGTGCTTATGTACATGTACTTATATATGTAATCTATAAGAGAAAGAGGGAGGGAGATGAGGAAGATGAACAGGTTTCACTTCATAATGCACCTTAAAAAGAATAATGGCTTTCTGAGTACTGTACACTAAATTGTGTCCACCTTCCTTCTCCTCACCAAATTTCAGATGATAACATCTCAATCCTCCAATATGAGTGAATCTGGACAGTCTTAAAACTCACTGAGGTTGTAATGCTGGTCCCCTTAATTCAAGAGTATAAAAAGAGGAAAGAGACCAGTAAATACAGAAAATCTTAGGAAACGTCAAGAAGAAAGCCAACAACAAACTAAAATAGGGGTTTCATTAGAGAGCATTCCTGCCCACATGTCTCAAACCCCAGCATCCAGAACTATCAGAAAATACACTCACTACTTAGGTACCTTCCTTGGGTTTTCTGCTCACCAGCCATAGTGAGCTAACATAGGTATTCCACTCACCAGCCATAGCAAGCTAACATACTTAGCAATCTTGTTTGTCACAAGTTTTCTGCATCTCCAAAAACAGGACTGGGAGAATGACAGTCTGATCTTCTAGTCTCGGTGTATCCTATTGCTTCCTGGGTTTACACACACCTTCCTGCATCCCAGTACCCAGAAGGAAGCCTACATATCATTGTCCTTCTCTTTATTTACCTGAAGAGCAAATATTTATGTTAGAGGCCTCTTATCCATTTATGAAACTTCTTTCTATGGATAAATAAGTAGCAAATGTACCCCCATGTTTCCAACACCAGGGAGTCCACCTCTGACATGTACACATTTTGATTAGAGCCCAGCTTCCTTCAATAGTGTCACTAAGATGACATATATGAGAAAATCATAAGGCTTGGCTGAACGCTTGGGCAGAAATTAAGCAAACCACATATTCAAACAGGAAATAAGCCAAAACCACTGCTTAAGGATAGACTTGCAAAAAAAAAAAAAAAAAAAAAAAAAAAAAAAAAAACACCAGGTGCCTAGACAGAAGTGCTTAAGTTTCCTAATGAAATCTTCAGCATTATCCTTTTAATGCTGGATTTAAATAATTCACAGATGTACTGTTTGTTTTTATTTCCTTTTCAGCAAGATCAAATTTTACTTTCTCCCTTACCCTTGGAAAAAGCATCTGTCTGGGATTTCTTAAGTTCCCAAGGCTAGCACTAGAGTGGGAAATTAGCTGATGCATAAGAGGGATCTCCATGTGCTTGCTCCTCTGCCCCCCTAACTACCTCGGGGCTACTGAGGTTACTGCTGACTATGCTGACAGGAATAACACAGAGTTCCCGATTCTGCTTTGCTCCAGGACCAAGGGAAAACATGTACAGAAGCGGGATCTAATCCACCTGCTCCTTCCTGTCTGTTTTTGTTTTGTTTTGTTTTGTTTTCACAGAAATCTTTTTTTCCCAGAACTTTGAGTTTCTGGAAGCCCAGGAAGACATGTCTTCATGGTTTTATCATTTCTGAATGCTTCTGGAGACTCATATTGCCTTAATTAGTTTTTCCTCTGCTATATGATGTTGTAAATAAATAGACATGAGTAAGATTCTACTTGTTGCCTACTTTCAGCTCATGCAAAATTATGTTTTTTTTTATTTTTCACTTTATTATATGTACAACAAAGACACAAATAAAGCACCATTTTTTCTACTAATTTTGTATTCCTGAGTATTTGCCGAAGGAAAAGGAAGGAAATAACACTTTTCAGAATTTATGATTATTGGGCCCAAACTCAAAACTTCTTTTTATCCTCAGTCTCTACATGCTGTTCTTTAAAGACAAAATCAGAAATGAGTAAATTAGTCATTTATCTCATGAGTGTATCCAAATTTTTGACAGAAACAACTTTAGAAAGAAAAGTTTTATTCTGGCTCAAGGCTTCAAAGGATGCAGTCCATGATCACCTGGCCCATGTAGTTGGACAGAATGTCACAGCAGCAGGAGCATGTGTTCCTGGTACATGGGATGTAGAAAGCAATGACTAGAGATGGGGCCAGGGTGAGAAACAGCCTCACAGACACTTCCAAGTGACCTGCTTCCTCCAACTCCCCTCCACACCTGTCACCACCTGAAGGTAATGCTATCATATGAATCCATGAAGTGATTAAAACAGTAGATCCCCAAGATCTAGCCTTCCCTAGAAACAACATCAACAGTTATACCCACAGGTGACCCTCACTTGAGACTTTTTCTTTTTAATTCATCAAATTGACACTCTAGTTAACCTTGCAAGGGCGTCTAACACTGTAGAAAAATTGAAGTTTTTTTTAACTCATCATTGATTTCATAAAGTTTTCAAGACTCCAAAAAGAAAATTGTCACATTCAAAGTTGGCTATTGAGGAACATTATTCTAATTGGCAAAAGTGGATAACTTTCAAAATACTGCAATAAAAACTGCAATAATTTTATCTACTTATAAATTTTATAAGGAGTAGTTTTTATTCTCTTTTTAAAATTTTGTTTTTATTTTCAGAAAATTTCATACCCATCCATATATAATACATTTCAGTAATATCTATGTTTCTTCCATATACCCCAATTTTATATCTTTCTATGATTTGATGATTTTGATATAAACCATCTGTATTACATAGATGTAGGACCATCCACTGAAGAATGGGAACCTTTAAGAGGCTACATCCCTGAATAAAACTGACTCTCTTTCCCCCAGCACACTTCAACTATTTTAGTTTTCAGTAGAATGTAGGTTCCTATGAGTCATTTCCCATCCATGTTGAAATATTGATTGTTAGGCCTTGGTCCTGGTCTCTGTGAGCACATGAGTGCAGTGTCATGGTATGTCTGGAAGACACTACGTTAAGCTATCACCAACCACTGGCTCTTGCAGTCTTTCTGCCCCCTCCTCTGCAATGTTCTCTGCACCTCAGAAGGAGAGAGTCATATGTATATCTCACTGTGGGTGAGCACCTCACAGCTTCTTATTCTAAGGACTCTAATAAGCAGTGAGTCTCTGTTAACAGCAGTCCACTGCAATAAGGGGCATCTCTGAGGAAAGTTGACAGCTGTGTTAATCTATGACTATAGGGAAAGCATTTAGAAGGCAGATTGATGCTGTGTCTACTTAGAAAAATAACAGTATTTAAGTTCTCCTCAAGGACACAGAACTCTTAATATTTAATTAGGAGTGGATAGAGGACTGATACTTTGATAAACCACAGTAACACAATATGAACAAAAAATTGTTTCCAAACAAAGAATGTTTAAAGCAGAATTTGAAGTTAGAAACAGATACTGAAAAAGATTCGTGGCTGATACATGTCAGAGGTAAGTGTTAGCACTATGAGGATTCCTAAGAGGATCATTGAGAAGCCATGGAAAGGTTAAAGATTTTGTTTTCAATCTTCTAACTAAAAACTGATTGATACAATAACATTAAAGTCAGAAGGAGGAAGACAATTAAAACTGCCTACCTACCTTGGTTTTCTCCATAAAAAACAGAGAAAGAAAAATTTCATGAATTTTGAAATGTGGCTTTACTTTCCATATCTTTTGTGGTTTATAGATTGTTACCCTCACTGAGATGCAAAAGGCATGGGAAGTATGCCCTGCTCAGAGGAACCCAGGGGCACCAGGTAGGCTGTCTGTGCTACACAGCACAGAACTCTGACTTGATGAGGCAGGAGAGGGCGGCACAGTTGCCTGCTACTGCCATGCAAGCAAGCATCTTCATATATATAGAAATTTCCTGCTCCTGATTTATATGTCAAGAATATTCCATCAACTATTATAACTATGAATAAGTTTAACAAGATTTCAAGAAACCAGAAAAATACAAAATTCAATAGTATTTCTATGTACATGCAAGGAACGATGTAAAAGTAAAATTTTTTAATTCATGTATAATAACATAAAAATAAAATACATTATAATAAGTTAAATTAAAGTAAAGCAGTACTCAAAACACCATGAACTATATTTGAAAAGAAACAAACAAGAGTTCATGGGTTAGGAAAGTTGATATTGATAAAATGGATATATTCCCCACTGGTCTGCAAATTAGGTTTGATTTCTATTAGAAGTATAGCTGCACCTGCCTAAACATATTAAATAAAAATAAAATGACGAGCAAGGCAGAAAGGAGAAAGAAAGGGAAGAAAAATAAGAAAGAAGGAAAGGAGAAAATTTACAAGTTGACTCTAAGCTCCATATGGAGTTATAGGGAGATAGGAATATAAAAATGATTTTGGAAAACTAGAACAGAAGAGAAGAATTTGTACTCCTCAGTTTCTGTGCTTAACAAAGCAACAGTAATCAAACAGCACATTACTTCTGCAAGAGCAGGCATATAAACAGATCAGCAGAATAAAACTATAGGTCAAGCAGCAAAATCATATGTTTATTGCCAAGCTGTCTTCAACAAAAGTAAGATGTTATAATCAAAGAACAGCCCTTTCCATAAATGATTCTTGAATAGATGGACACTGCGAGGAAGAGTAACATTGGATCCTTTTCTTACATTGCTCGTTTATAAAAAGAAAGAAAGAAAAGAAAACTCGAAGTCTATCCAAGACACAAATGTAAGTGTGAACAATACGAGACTGAAAGTGCTCTCACCCAGAATAGGAGAAATCGTTTTTAAGCCTTCTATGTGATAAGCACTGCAAGCCCATAATACATAAAAAGCTCACAACTCAAGAATAAACAGGAAGTGAAACTATTTAAAAGGGGGAATAGGCTCTAAACAGGCATTTCTGAAGTGAAGATACAAAAACAGCCAAGAACTCTGTGGGTAAGTGCTATATCAGCATGGGGACGTAAGTTCAAATCCCCAGCACCCACATTAGAAGTCAAGTGTGGCCTCAAACACCTCTGTGCCCACCTTGCTGTGGTTACAGGAGGATCACTGGGTGTTGATGACTGCCCATCTATCCCCAGGTTCAATGAGAGCCCCTTTCTCAGAGAAATAAAGCAGAGAGAGCTTGAAGAAGGTAGCTAATGTCTAACATTCTCTAGGTGTTGTGCACAAAGGCATACACAGATACACACATATATAAAAATATACAAAAATAAAAATTCTTGAAATGGTCAAGAAGCAGATAATAAGGTTCTTGAAACTATCAGTCATCAAGGGGACGTCAATGAGAGAACAGTGTGCCCTCACAAGACGGTGAGACTCAACAGACAATATCAAGAATGCAAAATAATCAGAACCTTCATGCACTGTAGAGGCGTGGTGCCTGCTCCATATAACAACCTTGAACAACCTCAGACACTTAACTACAGAGTGACTTACTGAGCCAGCATTTCAACCTCTTGTTGCACAGCACGGAGAAATGAAAAGTTGTATGCACAGCAAAGCTGAATATTATTATAAAAGTAGTATTCAAGACAGTCAGAAAGTTTCAAAACTCAAATGCCCCTCAAGTGACAAATGGGGAAAAGGAGGTCACAGTACTGGTGTGAGGTTTCTATATGATGTGGTGCAAAGTCCAGAACTCACTGTGATGGTTGCAAATGTCAAAGACTGTATAAAACCCAGTCATATTTATACCATAAGTGAGTGAAGTGCACCTCGATAAAGCATTTTCAAACGTATCCACTAAATCAGTTATCTGAAAAGAAAATTGAACTACTAAATCTGACACATTTTCACCTAATTCTTCACTGCTCTGGTCAGAATTGCTACAGTTATTCTGATAATACAAAGCACATGAGAAAGCCTCTTTGTGTCTTCAGAACTTTGGGAGAAAAGTTGTTACTCCTTAGTTTGTGACTCAGTGTTTTTCACCATTTGCCTTCCTATCACCTGAAGAATGAAGAAACTATATCAGTTTCTGTCTATCCAACAAGCAGCTGCCCATTTTTCACATCTTCTTAGAAAACGCATGCACCACACCACCCGCACCCCTCCTCAAATATCATCCGGGACCCTGACATGTGGGCTTTCCACGTAGGAGGCACCTGGCTCATAGGAAAGATGACCTAGCTAGGGTTTTTAGTGCTGCAACAAAACACCATGACCATAAAGCAAGTGTGGAGAAAAGGGTTTGTTTGGCTTACAACACATTGCTGTTTGTCACCAGAGGGAGTCAGCACAAGAACTCAAACAGGGCAAGAACCGATTCAGAGGCCATGGAGGCTTGCTTTTCCTGGCTTGCTCAGCCTGCTGTCTTAGAGAACCCAGTGGAGGCACCACTCACAGTGGGCTGCGCCCTCCCTCACTGATCACTGATTGAGAAAATGCCTCACAGATGGGTCTCATGGAGGTGTTTCTCAACCGAGGCCCCTTCTTCTCTGATGACTCCAGCTTGTGTCAAGTTGACCCCTAACAAGCCAGTACAAAAGGTTAAAGGAAATTCCTCAGAAAGGGCCACAGCAGTGATAGGCATGACAACAGAGAAGAGGTAGATAGGTAGAAGGAGACAATATTTTCTTGTATCGTTTCAAAATTAAAAAGAGAATTGAACAATAGACTAGCTTGAATTAAATAAGAAGTCTTTTAAGTGTTATTTTTCATCTGAGTTCTGTGTCAACCATTCCACTTCTCATCAGCAAATAATTGTGTTCATGAAATGCTACAATTATACCCTCTAAAGTATCTTCTCTCATCCCACTCTATATGTGTGTGTGTGTGTGTGTGTGTGTGTGTGTGTGTGTGTGTATGTGTGTGTGTGTGTTTCTAAGTCCTCTGAGTATTCATGTTGCTTTATCCTGTTAGGATTTTCAAAATACATCTTCTCTTTCTAGGGCTACCCACTGCAGTATTTAGCCCAGAAAGTAATTCAAACCAGAATAATTTTAAGACCCATGAAACATACACATTAAAATTTAAGTTGTAAAGAATCTTTATGTTTAAAACTGAACTAAGGTAATATTGAGCAAGCAAGTAAAAGTGTTTATAGCCAACTATTCAAATTTGGTCTTTTATACAAATTAAATAATAAGATGCAGGTGACAACTTAGTGAAACAAATTAATGTTTAGAATACTCACATTCTGTTATTGTCTTATAAAATAATGGGTATATGCCCACTCTCGTAGTTGGGCCATTTTCATCTTTGACTATATAAAGGTATCTCTCTGACCTGCCCTTATAAGGAATTGTATCTTTGCTAGAAAATGCTGAGGAGAAAGACAAACTTGGTATTTACTCGCTTATATAGACCTACAAGATATGATAAACATAATGAAATCTACACACCTAAAGAAGATAATCAAGAAAGTGGACACAGGCGAAGGTGATTAATCCTCATTTAGAAAGACAAATGGGATGTGCATTGAACTTATGACAGGAGTCTACCACAAAAGGCATCTGAAAGACTCTACCTAGCAGTGTTTCAAAGCAGACACTAAGACTCATAACCAAACCCTCGGCAGAGTGCAGGGAATCATATGAAAGAAGGGAAGTTAGTATGATATGGAAAGGATAGGAGCTCTACAAGGATCAAATATATCTGGGCACAGGGTCTTTTCTGAGACTGACACTCAACCAAGTACCATCTATGGATATAACCTAGAACTTCTGCTCGGATGTGGCCCGTGGTAGCTCAGTAACCAAGTAGTTTTCCAAAGTAAGGGGAACACGGACTATTTCTAATAGGATCTCAAGGGCAGGCTGTTTGACACCCCCCCCCCCAGGGGAGGAGCAGTCTGTTAGGCCACAGAGGAGGACTTTGCAGCCAGCCCTGAAGATACCTGGTAAAACAGGGTCAGATGAAAGGGGAGGAGGTCCTCCCCTATCAGTGGACTTGGAAAGGGGCAGGGAGGAGACCAGGGAGGGAGTGTGGGGTTGGGGAGGGAATGAGGGAGCGGGATACAGCTGGGACACAGAGTTAACAAAATGTAACTAAAAAGAAAAATTAAAAAAAAAAAAAAAAAGAAAATGCTGAGGTACTAGGAATCAGTAAGTATGTCTTTTTTATGGTGAAACAAAAAGAGCTTTCCTGGAACTTCTACTTACTTGTCTCCTTGAAGAAGTAGAAATCACTCTAGGTTTCAACCCAGACCCAAATGAAATTGGCAAGAAAATGTGCTTCAAAACTTGGTTGTCTTAAATTAAGTGGCCAATGTATATATGGGACCTTTCCAACATATACTCATTAAAAATTTCATCAGGAAAGAAGCACTTGAATATGAAGAGGAAGGCACTGGTAGCCGAAAGATAAGAGCCACATGGGTGGACATTCTCCTGCCTACTTTTATGACAGCCCCTCTTATTTTCGTGATTTTTTTCTCCTTGAAATGAGAGCTTCTCCTTACAAGGGGAGGTTTCAGCTGAGCTCCCATCTGACAAAAGCAAATTGCATTGTTAGTGGAAAGAACTGTTTGTAAAAAACAGTGATAGCTAATTTGCTAGATGTAGAAAGTAGACAATTTGGGTGTTTTTTACCTACTCAGAAACATTCTCCTCTCCATTTCTGCCAAGTAAGCCACCAGGGAATAAAACACACCACATCAGCTGCTTTACACAGTAATGCATAGCCACACACTCTCTGTGGATAGATGGCCACCTAGAAGGAAACACTGCCTCAGACATCACAGCCTGATATGACCTAGGCTCTGCCTGTCCTATGGGAAGTCATCTTCAATGTGATAGAGTAAAAGGCCTCAGCCTGCCAGTATTCAAACTGAAATCCACCTCTGTTTGCACTCTTCAGAGGCAAACAAAACCTCAGTTTTCAGATTGATGCAGGCCTCCAGCAACTGAAAGCACCTCCTTCCTGGGAACGTGATAAATGGGTACTGTGGTTGACACTTTCTCCTCAGAACTAGAAGCTGAGTGTGAATTTGAAATGGATCCAGAGTCTGACTCAACATTTGTACTTCAGAACTATCAGGTGATACTATAAAATGCTCCCAGTGATGGTTCTCTGGACCAGTTGGCTAAGTATGGTGACTTTTAAACTATAGCACACACCCTAGAGAGTAAGGAGACATAGAATTGTTGACATAAGCAGATACAATGTTTGTAGTAAAGTAATTCATTTGTTTTTTTATATTTTTATTTGAAATTTATATCTGTATTTGAAATTTTAACTACAGACTACTTGAGGATGCTCAGCCATTGGGTTTTGGGTAAGGTTTACATACATTAAAACTTTTTAATGGGTTTTTAATGGCTTTATTCTGCCAACTTCCTATAGTCATACTATATGACTTTAACGGCTTTAAATATGTCCTAATTAAAAAAAAAAACCTTTTGATATTTAGGTTTTTAGAAATTCATTTTCTTTCACGGGAGAGGTAGTTTTCTCCAAGACTAGAATCACTCTCCAGTGGAAGGTCACAAATATTTGGGGGAAAGAAAGAAAGAAAGAAAGAAAGAAAGAAAGAAAGAAAGAAAGAAAGAAAGAAAGAAAGAAAGAA
>NW_026596460.1:3983181-4005791 GCF_907164565.1 Psammomys obesus
GAAAGAAAGAAAGAAAGAAAGAAAGAAAGAAAGAAAGAAAGAAAGAAGGAAGGGAGGGAGGGAGGGATAGATAGAGGGAGGAAGGAGGAGGGAGTGAGAAATACAGGAAAGGAAGAAGAAAGAACACGAAGTTGGGTGAGAAGGAACGAGGGGGCAGGTGATCTGGGAAGACTTGGGAAAGAGGATAGATATGATCAAAATACATGGTATGAAACGCAAAGGACTATTTTTTAAAAAATAATTTTACTTTAAAAAATAATTCCTTTCCTGTACTAAGACAGAACATCGCAGTACATACACTAAACTGACATTCCAGTTCTTTTTTTGAAAATACACCTTACAAAGGCCTAATTTTCCTTTTAAGAGAAAAACACTAATAGTTTTTAATGAGAAGGAGTGGGAAAGAGTGAATGACAGTCACTTTTAGTATTTCTATTTTGAATAAAAGGCAATTTATGGTAGATGGGAATTTGTATTTCTCTGTGTTCTCTTGGAAAATGTTGTCTTTCTGGGTTTCAGATTCCCTGCTCATAAAATGGGAACAATTTTAAAATTTTTTTTATCAAACATGAAATATCACTAATTTTAACATACATTGTTATATTATGTAACCATAATTCAAAATTTCACTTAAATCATAATGCAATTCTTTTTTTTTTTTTTAATCCTTTGGAGTTGCTATGTTATGGCTATTTAAAAGTGTTTTCTAGTCTTCTTTTAGACACAATCACATATTTGATTTTATGACTTGTCTGGGTGAATCATTCCTTTCAATGTGAAATTAACAGCTATATCAAGACTGTACATTCACATGCAGTGGGAACAATCTTCTTCCTGGTTGAAAATCGCTTTGCCCACCATCTGTTAGAGGTGCTCATGGGATTAAAGGTGTTGATATGTAGTGGACACATGCTTTTTTAGACTCTAAAAAGCATGGAATTATGCCATCACCTATGCAAACAACCATTATTATTTATGATTGCCATGAATAATCATTTGTCAATATGAATATGCTCCTCCTTGTCAAAATGAACATTTACTTTCTGCTTTTTTTCAGATGGCATTTTCTGGACAAATGCCATCAGCAAGCAGCTATCATGCTGCATCCATTATTTTTGCAACTGGATCTATCAAAGTCTTCCAGCTAGTATGAACAGCATTGCTCCCGGATAGCTTTTCCTCTAAAGAAGGATGCTGGTTTAATAGTGACTGTCTTTGTGATTGACCCGCAAGTACAGCCACACTTAATCCTATTTGCTTTCCTCTCAACTTCTACCTCCTGTTGTGATGGGAGACTTTAAAAAAACCAGATTGTTCCATCTGTCAAGCTTTACAGACTTTAGGGCTTTGTATAAACTCTGTGGAGCTAACATAGTCTAACTTGATGGCCTCATTCTAACCAAACATTACTCTAAAATGCTTCTCAGTCAATAGAGGCATTTTTTGGGTCCAGCAAGGGTTTGCAGCTACTACAGCCATGTTCAGAGGCTCATAGTGCAAAGTTTACAGTGCTACATAACTCAGTTTCTGTATGTGTTCACACTCTGGGTACATAAGAAAACATTAAGCTACCTGACATCAACTCTTAGGCATGATCTTTGAAAAGAGGAAAAGATTTATAAGTCATACTTGAATTCTGCCTACCCAAGTAATGAAATAGAGTCTGTTACAAATCATCACTGTCACATTTTTTTTTTCAGGAAAGCAAGCAAACAAACACACAACAGGATAAATCATTAAATTATAAAGTCTGTTTCTGTTATTGTTAAAAATATGTGTATTCTAGCCCATGAAAATAAGATATAAGATAGATCAATATGTTTAAATTTTCTCGATTTTCAGTTTTTGACGTATCTAGTAGCTTATTTCCACACTGTCTTCTGAGCTCCTACTTCAGGAGTTGCTTCCCTTCCTCTGAAAGACCATCCAAAGGGAGCCCAGCCCAGAGCCTCAGGATGTGTGCCAGCAATTCCATCTTGACACATGCTCCTTTGCTGCCCTCTACTGTGAGTATCTATAATTTGTGGAGAGCTGCCAGAAGGTGAGATCGTGTGCTTATAAACTGAAAAGGTGGAATATACTGAGCAAAAAAACTGTGCTCTGGAAAGAGGAGAACACCAAGAGTAACAGAAAAGGAGTAGGAGTTCATTGTCTTATAATAAACTATGCCAAAAGTTGCAACTTTAAAAAACTTTAAGAAAGACTTTATTAAAACAGTGTTCCAAAACCATGACACAGCAGGCTAAATAGAGCCAGCTGTTTCTGTCATGGCTGGAAGAAATTATCTCCAGAACATAAGATGATATATTTTCATTCATGAAAACAAAATGGTTTGAAAGAAGATTGGTTACAAAATCTCAATCTAAAATATCTTTCTAAATGTCCTTTTTTTTTTTTTCCTAAGGATAGAAAGACATTTATTTATCTCTTTCATCAAAACTAACATAGAACTTGTAGCAGTCAAGTATTAACCATGTTTTTATGTGGACCAATTTGTTGTTGTTGTTGTTTGTTTGTTTTCTGTGTTGGGCGCTGAACCCAGGGTTCACCTGTGCCAGGCAAGTACTCTGCCACTGGGCTGTGTTCACAGTCCATCAACTTCCTTTTGAGCAAAAGCACAAAGCTCACTTTATTTACTTCTATCTGTCCTTCTTTCTTCCCCAAAACACTTATTCCAAAAAATAAGTCTATGTATGTCCACAGTACCTTGTAAAGTGCCAGACCTGGACAGGTTCCTGTTCTCATGGGACTTAAGGTCTAAGACATCACACACATTTAACAACAATTTCAGCACTAATTACTGGTATGATGTTTTTTTGGAATGTATACAGTTTCCCCGTGTTCATTCAAATGCTGATTTCTCTACCCCACTATCTGGTTTCAATCCGGATATTTCATTGTGATGTTTATTCTAAGCATCACCTGCCTCAAGTTTGTGCAAACATGCCACCATTTGTTCTCTATATTGTCATTTAAAACAACGAGCCACAATGCTGAGCAATGGAGAGGATAGGGTGGGACATTCTGCTCCAGGAGGAAGGGGAAAAAAACAGAGAGGAGAGGAGGATAATCTGCAGGAGAGATCTTGGATCCACATGGAGAAATGAACTGGACCTAAGATATGACTGAAAGCAAATATAAGGGTGAAATCTGAATGGTGGGAAACTATGCAGGCTTGGAGGTGTAGGATGGAGTAACTATTGCCCAGCATTGTGTCCTATGTTAATTAAATCAATCCTTGTCTCTGTGTAGTGATTTGGTTATAAATCTGTTTAGGAATAACTGCTGTTTAACTAAAAGATATGTCAATAGTAAATATTATAACCCACAACAATAAGCAGAAAGCGGATATATATATATCCGCTATGCTTTCTGCTATATATATATATGGAAGTAAATTTGATGTAGCCAAGGTATGGAAAGGTTAGTATGATTTAAAAAAAAAACTGACAGTATAAAATGAACACATAGTTCTGGGGAACAAGGGGAGGATGTGGACTTTATCCCAAAGTAGTTGTAACCTACCTGGTCATTCTTCTTTACATACAAACTACATTTTAATGATGAAAGTCAACAAGTTTATTGCTTTCATTTCATCATTTCTCTTTTCATATTTTATGACATTTTGTTCTAATGAAGATTTGCTGAAATGGAAAATATGGCCAACCACATTTTTATGGGAAACTTGACATGTATGGTGCTCCCTTCCTTTCCATATTATTACTACCTTGTTATTCTCAGCCCAAGAATGTCATAGTCATATTTTTGTTTGAGAATGATCACTGTGCTCTCTAAGTTGGGACAAGCAGAGAGCAGATTTTTTTTTTTTTTTTTTATGGAACATTGTATACTGCCATTAAACACAGTGAAGGCTTGGATGAGAATGAGAAGACTGTGACACTTTCAAGTCTATTTTTTAAAGCACAATGAGAAAGATATACACATTAGCTGGATGGGACTGTGTAAGGGAGAGCCTGCAGTTGGACTGCGAGGTCAGAGCAGCTTGAAATGCCTGCTAAGTTTTCTCTTTAATTCAGAAGAAAAAGCTGTATGTTTTTTCCTCCTTTGCCATGCTCACATACGCCAAATATATGTCCCAAAATTTCAGCATTCTAACACATTCCAGGCCCATGCCACATTAATCTGACAGTGAATATACATCTTCTGTCCTACTTAGATTTAGCTGTCAGCTTGACACAACCTAGAACCAACTGGGAAGGGGACATGTCACCTAAGGAATTGCCTAGATCAAATTGGTCTGTGGGCATGCCTCTGGGGACATTGTCTTGACTAATGATTGATGCTGGAGGGCTTACCTCACTGTGGTCAGCACCTTTCCTAGGCAAGTGCTGTTGAGAGCCTTCTTTATGTAAGAAAGCTAAGGTTTTCTTACTTAAGGACATATGTCTGAGAATAAGGCAGAGGGTGAGGCAGTAAGCAGCATTCCTCAGTGGTTTCCATTTTAGTTCCTGTGCTGACTTTCCTCAGTGATGGGCTGCAACCTGGAAGTGTAAGATGAAATAAACCCTTTCTTCCCCTAAGTTTCTGTTGGTCATAGTATTTATTTTAGCATCAGAAAGCAAACTAGAATGCCTTCTCATAAAAATATCAAGATATTAAAGTTTTCAAACACATAGGAGTAGTTTGAGTATAAGATATATATATATATATATATATATATATATGATTATATGAACATAACACTTATGAGTAGAAAAATACACATGTATATACTGTATATGTATACAAATAAATGTGAGTTTTTGTGGGTGGGTGAGTATCTGAACTTGGAAAAACATGGGAATGAGATTGGAGCTACCTGAAGCAAAAGCAAGAGGCAGATTAAGTGATATAAGCCTATTCGTTCAATAGGTCCTAAGAAAGTTACTATAGATCTGGTTTTATCTATAAAATAGTGCTAATTGCAGTATTTAGATAATTTAGCATATTACTAAGACTGAATAAAATAACACATATAAAATATTTAAAGCAGTGCTCAGCACACACTTGGGAAAGAGAAAGGAAATATATCTGTATTCATCTGCTGCTAATAGGAATTTAGCCCCTCCAGAGGTAAAACTATAAAGCACACTTGGGGCAAAGGACATCATCTGGGATTTATGTGATAGATGCTGGAAATGTAATCCTGTATAATCCACTAACATTCAAAACCAGTCATGAGAATTTAACACAGTTTCTTTGAGCTTATTGCTGTGTTGAAAAGAAAGGAGAAAAATCAGGTGTGGGAAAAAGCTCACTGGAAAGTTTTTACCATAAATTAGTCCAAAGACTATCAACTGATATTGTCAAGTAAAATTTAAGTTGGAAACCTCACAATCCAAAAGTAATTGTCAGAAGCAAGGACATCACTGCTCTGTATGTAAGTAACTTGAACTTCAAAAGTCTTTCTCGGGCTCCTGTAGTGAATGCTTTGGTCTCAGTTAGTGGTGGTGTTCTGGGAAGCAAAGGGAACTTTAGGAGGTGAGGCCTTGGCAGAAGAAGTGGATCCCTGGGGGAGTGTCTTTAAAATATCCTGCCCTCTCCTGTTTCCTGGTCACTAGGAGGAAAGGAGCCTCTGTGACATACTTCTTCTATAATGAGATTCTGCCTCATTCTAGACCCCAAAAAACAGACCCTGCTGACTTTGGATTGAAATTTTTGAAACTATGAGTCAAAAAAAATATTTTCTTCCTTAAAATGTTTCTCTGTTGTGTTCATCAGAACAGTGAAAAGTGGAAAACACAATTTATAATCAATACCTGGAAGCCACATAATAAAATCATCAAAAAAAAAAAAAAAAAAAAAAAAAAAAAAATAAAATCATCAAGAAGGTGGAAGGAGTCAGAGCATCACCTACATGAGAATTGAGAACTGAGTCTAAAATCTTCAGATTGAGCACTCTGGAAAGAATTACAAAATTATCTTATGTGATTAAAGAAATAAAATAAAAGGAAGTAGAAGCAGGAAGATCTTTGTGATGTTCAGGTCTGCCTACTCTAATTTATGAGTCCCAGGACAGCCAGGAGTACATAGGAAGACAATGTATCAAAAATCTAAGCCAAAGCAAAACAAAGCAAAGGAACAAAAAAATTGACAGCATCATAACATAGAACAAATTACCATATAAATAGAAAAATATACTCAGAGAGAGAAAAATCAGAGAGAACTTGTTGCGCCACTCCATCAGAAAGCAAGAGTTTCCCCTTCTCCAGATTGTTAACAACAACAATAACAAAAACAAATAAAACAAAACAAGAATAAACAAACAAACAAATCTGAGCTCAGGAATATCTGAGTTTCAAAGCGTAGCAAACCAAAACCAACCAACCACACAAACAAAAACTTTTACAGGTTATGGCTTCAATGGAAGAAAGCAATTAGATAAATTACCCATCCTTTGTTGTGGCCCAACAGTCAAAAAAGTACTGACTATGCAAATGCAGCTTCCATTTAACTTTTAGGGATTTATATTTTGACCTCAAACTTACTGGAATAGAACTTCTACCTCCTCCCCAAAATGGACAAGATATATGAAAGATATAAACAGAAAAAATATTATCCCAGTTTACTTCTCTATCTCAGTGATAAAACACTGACCAAAATTAACATGGGTAAAGGTTTATTTTAGTTTGCAGATTGAAGTCCATCATTGAAGGAAACCAAGGCAGGAACCCAAGAACCCGAAGAAGAAACCATGGAGGACACTGCTTCTGGGCTTGCTTCCCTGGCTTGCTCAGATCCTTCTCCTACACACCTGAGGCCCACTTGTCCAGGGATGGCAAGGTCATAGTGTTCTGGTTTCCTCCTCATTCACCAAAAATCAAGAAAATAGCCCCAGACATTCCTTTAGCCCACCTAGCATCAAGGGAAGCAACTCCTCCACTGAAGTTCTGTCTCCTCAGGTGACTCTAATTTATTTTGGGTTAACAAAAATTACCCAGTACAATACATCCATGAAAGACAGAACTACATGAGCCCTATGGTCATCTAAGCCTTCTGTCCAGAGGTAATTTCCACACTACAACAGTGGGGAGAAATCACATAGAGCCAACAGTATCACTGAGATTTGAAAAAGCAAGGCTAAGAATGGGGAAAGGCCAATATGGCTGACATTTGCATGGTAGTGTACCAGGAATCAATAAAGAGAATGAAATTTCAGAAATATGTAGATTTTTCTACTAGTCCTTGACTGAATTCCATTTAGACAGGTGTTATGAGCAACTGTTTTCCACCAAGCAAAATATAACAACAAGATTATAAATTAAGCAATCCTCAAACCCAGACAGCATTGAGAAATACTAAAATTATCAGCCAGGGAGGGGACCCACTGCTAAGTTCACAAGACATGCAGGGCAGACATCAGAAAAGTCAAGCTTTTGTAGTCAGGCTAAGAAGTCCTAGAGTGATTGTTGTTGTCAAGCACCCAAGACATTGGAGACAAACCTTAACAGGATGGAGGAACATCTCAGGTAACTACTAAGTAAATGTCAAACATATTTAAGGGAGTAAACAGAACGTAAACACTCAACAACTTAAAAATCACAATGTCTAGTAGCCAAACAAAAACTGATATAAGGCATTGAAAATAAGCACAAATACTTACCCTATAGCAGAAAGTAAAAGCTATATGGAGATTCTGAAATGTCAAGTACAATGGAATTGGTAGATAAAGAGACAAAAGTATCTATTATAATTATGCTCAAGGATTTAAAGATATATGAAGGACAACTTACAAAATAACAAATGAAATGTCTAGCTTTGAAAAAATGCAATACTTCAAACAAACAATTCGCAGGTATGATATATCAGAAGATTATAATTTCCAAGAGAAAAAGTCATTGAATTTCATTAGAAAGTTACCATGCAAATAGAAACACAAGGAGAAAAATACTGAAAATAGACTCTTTTGAACTATGAGGCAATATCATACAGTCTAATGTATGGAAGAGTCAGGAAGAAGAGACAAAAACAAGAAAATGCAAATTTTTAAAGAAATACAAAACTTCACTGCTGCTCTAATCTCTAGGTTTAAGCAGCTCAATAAAGTTAGAACTATGCTAAACCCAAAGAATATTCTTTCTAAACACATCACAATCCACACTGGCTGAAGACCTGCAGTCAGAAAACCACTTGAAAAAGCAAATGGCCACACAAATAAACACCCTTGCTCATGGTGTTGACAGGTGCAAACAAGCCCACCACAGACCTAGTTTCAGTAACAAATTAAGCCAAAAGGTCATATGAACAAGTCCTTAAGGCACTGTAAGAAAAGTCCCATTAATTTAATATTTTCTATCCTAACAAAACATCTTTCCAAACTGAAGGTGAGACAAAGATGTTTTCAGAAAAATAAAAAGCTAGAAGAATTTGTCTCCAGCAGGAATGCTTCATAATTAATGTTAGCAACATCCCTCAGGCTGAAGACCTGAGGGATTTCCACGTGCTGATTGGAGACAGCACAAAATGAGAAAGGGCAGCTGTGGTGGTGGCAGTAGGACAGTCCGTCGTTCCACGTAGGGCTCTACTCTTGTCCTTCTTCGAAGAATGAAGGGGGAAGGCAGTGAGGAAAATAGGTAGAATTTTATTTGCCTAGAACGAATTAAGAATCAAACTGCAAAGTAGATGTTAGTGTTACTTTTGTAAGTGTGAGTTGCAGTTTCTCTCTTACCTGCCCAGCAGGTGACCAACTATGTTATTTACTTAATAAACTTTACAGCACAACAACTGAGTAATGTAAGTCTATATTAATCCTCTAAACTAATCCGGCTTCCTTCCAGTGTTAATCCCCAAGATACTTGCACATTATGGCTTTCTCTGCTCCAGCTGAATTGCCACTTCCTCTCCCTCTATTTTCCTCCCCTGACTGGCAGGAAGTCCAATCCTATTCTCTTCCCTGATCAGTGACTGGCTGTTAAGCTGCTTTTTTGCCATATCAGGGGACAATTGGGGAGCATAGTTTAGACAGGCGATTCTCAGAACAATTATTGCAACCAAATATGGAAGTGGGCACAGAAATCAGCATTTGAATCTACACAGTTCACAATATCATTGTGCCTCAAAGTAGAAACCAAGAGTGGCAGCTCATGAGCTCCCTCAATAGGCTGCTAGCTGGGAGATTATTGACAAGCAGTACAACTCTACATGTTCACACGGTCTCGGGATGCCAAGTATGTTGAGATTAGGGCACCAAATAGCGGAAAAGGTCTTGAGGGCCAGGACAAGTCTTGATGTGCAGCTCAAAGGCTGAGGTAGTAATATCTCTTGAAGCAGAAGCAATGGCCCAGAAGCAGGAAACAAGGATCCTACATACAGAGAAGTACACTGTTTCTGTGAGTAAAAGCAGTGGGGACCTGCAGTTAGAAGGTCTGCAATGGATCTGTCTCTGGCAAGTTTTGGGAACAGTTTTCCTCCTTCTGCCTGCCTTGGAGTGGGAGTTAATCCTTTCTCCCTGTCAGAGACAGGGAGCAGCTGAGAGCTAAAATCTGCATAGGAGCTGACATTTCTATGGGAATCAGGCTCTGAACTTCCCTTTTCTTTCCCTTTGGAACAGCCATCTTACATGTCTACCTGGAGGCTGTACACTCAGTCTTACAGACTCAAATGGGCTTTAATTGTATATGCAAATAAGATGAAAAATGGAACCAGTCAGGAAAGAGCTGTCAAACCCCAAACTTAGGGGTATTTTCAGTTAGGGCTTCTGATCTATCTCCTCTCTACCTCTTCCTATATGTGGCAGCCAAAGTGGGAAAATTGGAAGGAGAAAGGGATGAAGTAAATAAACAATCATAATTTTTCTGCTTGTCTCCCAAACCCTAAGCCTAATTACTACCCTTCAAAAGCAGGCTCAGTGGGTTGAGATTAGATTGGGCTGCTGCAGATGGCTTTGATGAAAGCCAAAATCTCTGCTGGGACCTACAGATCTGAACCTCTGTGGGCTGTCAAAAGGCAGATAGCTGCATTCTACAGTTGCTTACCTGAAGATCTGATGCAATCCTCCTGCCTCAAATGGGATTATATACATGAACCGCCCATCACACCTGATAGATTTGACTGGTATATTTTGATACCTATCTTTCATGGTGTGAGATAGTTATTGGTTTTTAATCACATCCATGTATATACAATTTTATGAAGAAAATTAACTAAATGTACCATTTTCTCACAAATATAAAATGTCAGCTTTCTCAAAAAGTGCACTTCTATATACGTTAGTTTCTAAAATCTAGTCTGCCAAAATATCTAATTAGAAGACAATACTAGCTAGTTTTATTAACTGTGGTAATAGATATATGTTATACCTAGGAGAGAAACAAAACCTTTTATTGATATTTTTTAAAATATGTTATTGGTTTTTCTTATGCATTTTTTTCCTCTTGGTGTACTTAACAATCAGTTTGTCTAGTTTCAAAAAAATGCTACTGTTTCAAAAAAAGGATACTGAAAAGTATTACATTCAATTTATTAAATTAGCATTTTTCCCCTTTTAATATAATGAGTTTTCCTCATTTTAGAACATGGTCTGAGTCACTATTTACAAAAAAGAAGGACTAGTTTTTAACTTTAGAGTTTTTGATGGCCCCACAAACTTTGTAATCAATTCATACAAAAAACAGCAACATATCATCATCAAGCCAAATATATCAAGTAAGACTGTAATATAAATTTTATTATTCTATTTATATTAAATCATTTTCCTCCCCTTAAGTAGTTTCTTCTTTCCCTATCTCAGTAAATGAAATATCTACACTACATATTTTGTTGCAAAAGCTCATAATTATTGAGATAAATTTTTTACCCTCCACGACTAATATATAACCAAGAAAGATGACTTGGCTTTAATTTCACATATTAATTTATCCAAAATCTGTTTTTTTCCCCTCAGAAAGTATACTTTGCTTTTCAAAGCAGCGTGCACAATAATAGATTTCTTTGTGACATCACCAGACGTGCAGGTTATGCCTGTTGCTTAGACTCACCCTTCTTTCTCATTTCCTGTCACTGGTCATCTTCTTCCACCAAAGAGTCATATTTAAGACTGGTTAAAGCTCCATGCAACATTTTCTTTATCCACTTGTGGTTTGAATAAGGCTGCCCTCAATAGGCACATAGATTTGAATGCCTGATCACCAGGGAGTGACACATTTTGAAAGGATTAGGAGGTGTGGACTTGTTGGAAGAAGTGGGTCACTAGAGGTATGCTTTGAGGTTTTCAAAAGCCCCAGCCAATCCAGTGGCTCTGTCTTCCTGCTGCCTGAAGATCCAGATATAGAACTCTTATTTTCCAGCACCATGTCTGTTTGTATGTTGTCATTCTGATAATAGAGTAAACCTCTGAAACTATAAGGAAGTCCCAATCAAATTCTTTGTTTTATAAGAGTTGCTGTGTTCGTGGTGTCTCTTCACAGTACTAGAACACTGACTAAGACACCAATCAAACCTTTTCACTATATGTCTTTTTGGCAGTCCCTCTAGGTCAGTATGGCACCACTCCTCAAGTACCACTTATTGGGATGAAGAGCGTGAGGCTGCCATCTCATGACATCTGAGGCGGGAGGCAGAGGTGGAGGATTGTTTATGCTCAGCTTATTTTCTCATTTCTATTCATTGTAGCTTCCCAGCCTATGGAATGGTGTCGCCCTGGGTGGGTCTTCCCTCCTCAATTAACCTCATCTAGATAATCCCTCAGAGACACAAGAAACCTGTCACATAGGTGATTCTAGAGCCTATCAAGTTGATAATACAGATTAACCATCTCAGGTGGTTAACATATCCCTAAGATAACTTGCTTTTTCTCCACTAAAATATACAGACAGAGAAAAAAGGGGGTATTACTGTGAATCATATGTTCTGATTGACAGTGAAAGGGCAGCATCGAATGGGTCAGACAAAATGACTTCCTTTTCCTGGAAAGTCAATAAATTTATCAACAAGATAAACATTCTAAACAGGAGAAGAGTGTGCCGGGGAGGTTACTGCAGATACTAAAATTGAAGAAAGCTTTGAATAAATGATATGTGAGTTTAGAACAAGCTGCTTTTGTAAAGAATAAGAGAAGCAGGGCTAGATGTTCTTGGGATGGAAAGGAGAACTGGGAAGGACTTGTTCTGTTTAGATGCACACATTAGCACACACAAATGTGGCTAGAGCATGTAAAGAGAAATGTGGTGAAAAATAAGAACAGATTAAAAAACAGCAGTTTGGGGTCTTTTTGCTAAACATTTTTTTTTTTTTCTAAAACTAGCCAGTTCAAAAAACTAGTGTAAGCAAGCAGAAAATTGTCTTCACTTAAAAAGAGAATTTTGGCTACTCATGAGGATTAGAAAAGGCTAGGTTATACTCTGGGATAGGAGGAAGGATTCCTAGAGGGATAATATCAGCGGCTGGTCACTGTCCAGTGCTCTAGTATAAGAGAGCTGGTGGGTTTTCTCACGTGGATATGAGGAATGCCCATATCTCCTCTGCAACCTGTGCCAATACACCTCCATTTTCATTCTAGTCATCACTGCCTAGTAGTTTTAAATACCCAAACAAAATGTGTGAAGACACATAGAGGAGAGAGAAGCCAAAGTGTGTAGAGTATGATATTGGGCATGAGCTAGCCTTTACTCATTAAGTAACCTGCTGGAAGCCTAAAGAGTAAACTATTTTCTGGCTCAAAGCAGCATCAGTGTCTAGTTCCTTGGTCCAGTGTCCTGCTTTATGCAAAAGTTCCATGCCATGTGGCACTTAGGGAGCCTATCATAGTGGTGAGCTTCACCTCATCACTGTGTCCTTGAGAAGATGTTCATGATGAGAATTTCCTTTCCCTCTCCTTCCCCCCCCCCCTCATGATTTCATTCTCGTGTGTGCATGCATATATGCGTACATACATGACTGTGTGTGTGTTGTTGTTACTGTTTTGGTGGAAGAAGTTAAAACATATTCAAGTTCTTAAGCTAGTTAAACACAATTGTGAACATTTTCTATTCAGCTATCTGACCTTCACTCTCCTGATTGCAAAAGAATCCTGAAAGCAAATCACCACAGCTGAGATGTGTCTACTTTCCTCTATAAAGATCTAAGACAAAAACCATTCTGCCCAGATATTATGACCTTTCTTAATTGACCATTGCATTTTTGCCTTTGACAGAAAAGAGAAATAGGGGACCTTTTGGTATCCTGAGGAAACAGACACAGCTGCTGATAGGATATTCTTTGTGAATGTTCTGAGGATGAAAACAGAGCCCTAAAGGGAGAAAACCCTTAAAAGTAAAGGACAGACATAAACAATGCTGGAGTATTATAAATGACAGAATCTTACATGTGTGTTCCTGATTTAAAAAAAAAAGAATGACCAGGAAGGACTGCCAGAACTACAGTGTAGTGGAAAGGCGCTGTAGCAATACTCAGAGGATACTTCTGTAGTGACATTTAACCAACAAATGCCTGTTTATGAATGTAATGATGCCATCCTTGTTGCTGAACCTTGAAGCAAGGATTACTGTTCCAAAATTCTTACCAAATACTTATTTTCTCTTTAATACACTCCCTTCGTCAGTTACTCCCAATTTGCTCTTTGCTCCTATGGCATGTATATTTCACATAGTAATGCTTACTACTGATTCCAAGTAGTATTATTCTTTATAGAGTCTCCGTGATGTTTATAGATTGACAGCAAAAATACAAAAAGAGGTGTGGCAGATAAAATAGACTGTAAGTTAAAACCATAGTGACACGGTCATTATAAAATTCAAGAGGAGAAAAAAGCCATTGTAAATATAGATGTACTCAGTTATACAAGTACCATCTGAAAGAGACATGGACACTAAGATATACTTATTGGTGACCTCTGCAAGTATCACTGCCTTCAGAGACTGGAGGAAGAGCCTTGAGAGGCAAGAAGGAAAACTTGGTTCAGCATCACTTAGGCAGTGGTGCTTCAAACTACTAAAGAGTCTTACAGACACCACGTTGTTTATTGTAAGCATATTTAAGCACAGTAAAATTTGGGGTAAAAAATCTTCCTCGTGTAATAAACCTCTGTGTACAAATAGGTATAATTACATCAAACCTCAACTCAAAGTACATGTCATTTCTTCCAAGAAGATGGGTTCTAGAGAGAGGCTACATGTATTAGCGTAAGGCCTTGGGGAAAGATATGGAGTAATCTCTGTCATACAGATAGCACAGAGGCCATTTGTGCGATAAAGTACATGTAGCATCTCCCCTAAGGAGACTGACTAAGAAACACAGGTAAAGATAAAGGTCTAGGGAGAGAGAGCTGGGATAAATATTCGAGGCATTTGGAAGAGGTCTGGCTCTACAGATAGCAAAAGTGATCACTTCATTAACAATATCCACTCTCAGCCTTCTGAGTGAAAAACATGCATTTCCTTCTTTGAGGAGACAACCCTGCACAATTACCATTCCTGGTTTCCCTAGTGATCTGTGAGCACAAGGACCTTTGTGCTCTCAACACTGTGCTTTCATTAATGGATATATTTCAGCTCCTCCCACAAAGTAAAAGTAACAGAACAAATCCAAGAAACACATCATAATTAAACTATGCTAGGATCAAGTAGACATAACAAATATTCTCAGAATAATTTAACCAGTAGCTACAGAATTCCCATCTCTCATACATGGACATATTGTCTAAGAGAGGCGCAATGGCTAATTTTGATTGTCACCTGAATTGTATTCAGAATCACCATGGGGAAACACCTCTAAAAATGTTTGTGAGGGAGATTCTTTGAATTAATTGAGGTAGGAAGACCCACCATAAATAAGGACAATAGCCTTCCATTGGCTGGGGTTCCAGAATACTAGTATTCATCTCTCTGCTTCCTGAATGTAGATGCAGTGATCTCAACAATAGTTGCCTCAGATTGCCTCGCCATGATGTGTCTGTACCTTTGAACTGTGAGTAAAAACAAACCTCCCCTTTTAAAAGCTGCTTCTGTCAGGTAATTTTCCCTAGCAATGCTTAAGATAACTAACACTTTAGGCTATATGCTAGGCCTCAAAGTAAATCTCAAAAGTTTTTTAAAATTAAAATCTTAGCATGCATTTGTTTCTAATAAGAAGGAAAAAATAAAAGCCAGAAATCAACAGGATAACTTTAGAAAATGTACTAATAAAGTACATTTAAAATACACACATTGCTTTGAATAACTCAAAATGTACGTGAAAATTATTCTTGAAGAAAGAAATTTAAACAATACAACAAAACACTATGTAATAATACCCAAAGTATGTTTCTAAGAGGCAGTACCAATAATAAGTATCTATATGTAAAGAGTGTAAAAAAAAAAAAAAACAAGCAATGCTCACAAATATCTTGATTTCAAATACAAACTATACCTCAAATTAGAGCAGAAATAAATGAAACAGAGCCAAAACATTCTTGGCTGATGACCTAGGCTCACGTTGGAGTAAATAGCAGCTGTGTGTCTATTTTGCCAGCTATGTGACTCAGTCAACATCTTTACTAAGGTTAAAGAAAGTGCATGTCATGTGAATTTACAGCCGTGATGATTATGGATGATTAAGTGGCATCCCTTTATTTATCACTGTATTCTCTTTTTTAGACCAGGTTTCCAAGACAGTTTGTTTTAAAACCAAGTCATATAAAAAACTGGCATTTTGTAAAGGTACACTATGAAGGATCAGAAAAATAAGGTTCCCAGTCTCTCTGTGGACTATATTTATGCTTTAAAGTTTCATTTTGAAACTAAAGTCTCTTTAATTCAAGAATTGTAATTTTTAAGGCTCAAACTTAACAAGGTTAAAATTGCAAGTCATAGTCTTATAAAAGAGTTACTAACTTACTGTAAATTGTTAAAAGATAGTTAAGATATCCAAGTTAATGATCAGTCATGCTAAGTACAAATGTAATTTATTTACAGAGACAAGCTTGGAAGGAGGGACCAAATTTTGCACTCTCATCTATAGTTGTCTATTTTCCCATCATACACGCTTCTGCATATGTTGTCAAAATTAAGCCCAAGGCAGGGAAAGCAAAACAAATTTAAAGAAACCTTAAGGTTTGTTTGATGTAAAACAGTATTCAAAATAAGGTACATAATAATTGCTTATAAAAGATTGGATGCTTGAGTACAGTGGGTTAAATTTATGGTACACATCTACATGTCAGGAAACCCTCAGGCACCAACAGTTCAATTTGATGGAGGACATGTTCCCTTGGAGGGAGCACCATTCCCCCAGCGTAAGTTACATGCTAGCTCATTACAAGACAAGGGTGCATGGGAAATAAGACCAGCCAGAAGTCTGCTGCTTCTGCCCCCTGCTTTGTATGCCTGGGCACCTTGTGGCTGTAGAGTTCTGACCAGCTTCAGCTACGCCAAACCAGAAAAAAAACCCTCGTCTTTGTGTAAAGATTCTCATGTCTCACATTACAGGGGGATGTAGTCTCTTAGCCAATGGATGACATCAGAGTGTACACTCACATTCTAAATGTCTCAAACAACAGAAAGGCAAATAGCTATTTCTCTGTCCCACATGTCTCGTGAACTGACCAATGAGGATGCTGAGAACAGAGGAATCTTGTACATAAGCCCACTGTAACTGGAATGGGACCTGCACCTAGTTTAGTTGGTCATACCCTTTACCTTGGCATTCAGTTCTTCTTAGCACAAGCTAATTCCAGGGTCCATGTCCTAGCCACCAATATTCCCTCATTAAAGGAAAATGCCAAACATTCTATGATCAACTCACAGCTTTGGGAAGTTATTCAGAATACCCAAGCGGTGTCTTTGAGAATTGGTTTTGTATCTATACTGTTGACAAATAATTCTATTAAGTGATATCCTAGGCCTCAGATTCTTCTGGAGGAGATAACAGATGAAGAGCATTCTCTGTAACAGAGCTCACTTGTGGTTCTTTGAGAATGTCACCTCGTCTCTGCCCAGGCAGAGAGCTCCAGGGCCAAAGTCAGTGCTCTTAACTTAAAGCCTACAAGTAAGATAAGGGCTTTGGGGAGTAATGTCAGTGAATGCTTTCTAAAAAATTCAGAATGCCAAAACCTCATTTATTACCTTCCTTTATAACTTATGCCTCAAAACAATCTATCTTTTTTTTTCCTTTTCTTTTCTTTTCTTTTTTTTTTTCTGAGACAGTGTTTTCCTCTGTAGCTCTGGCTGGCCTGGAACTCATGCTGTAGACCAGGCTGGCCTCAAACTCACAAAGATCCACTAGCCTTTGTCTCTTGAGTGCCGAGACAAAACGTGGGCACCACCAATGCCTGAGAAATTAATCTATTTTAAGCAGAATTATTTTAAGAAATATGTGTACTGCTTTAGGTATATGGTGACCTAGATATTTGCCTGCTGGAAAGAGGAACAAAGTGTTGTCTTTACCCTTCTCTTTAATCCAGTCTATAATGTAAATTATTTATTACAAATTTGACATGACTGAGTGCTTTCATCTTTCATCTGTAGCTTGAGTATATGGAATGAGGATTTCTAAAACTGTCTGTTAATAGGGTTAATTTTAGACAAAAATTCTGATTGTTCACTGTAAACTTTGTAAAATGAATCATTTACTCCTGACATGCAGTCACGGACATGGGTAATAAACTTAGAATATTCTGAACTGTTCTAGAGAAGTGCCTGTGGAGAAAGCAAGGTAGTCATTGTCTCTGGGTGTACTTTGAAGTTGAGAATTAAAGATAATTTTCTTTTTCATTAGAATTAAATTGTCACTTTATGTTGCCTGACTGCATAGAATATATTTACTGTCCATAGTTAAGCTAAGGTCACTTAAGGTGATAGCCCCAGTTTTGAAAATTTAACCTTATCAAATTGTTAAAACCAAAAATTGTGTTTACCATTTTACTTCATTAATAATTACTGCCATTGCTAATATTTGAAACAAGCATACTAAGTTTATTATAGGTGGAAATGAGGAATATCATTTAGACACTCTCTTTCAGACTCATTACTTAGGTGCTGACTTTGACTTTTTTTTTTTTTTTTTTTCTCCAAGCAAAGATCCCAGGTGCTTGTTCCTTATGCAGGAGTCTGATATAATAAAACAGCGAACGAACTGCAGTTACCTTAGTCTTCTACAGAACTTTGGTCATGGTCCAGCCAGCTGTACAAGTGCATTTAACCTTAACTTTTATTTAACCTTACATTGATTTATGTTAATCCTGATGTAGAAATTTTCCTCATGTAACTTTTGTCTCAATATTCCCCACAAATTTGGACAGTTATTAGCTCCTTAGCTTATGTTCTGCGTTTTTGCCAGCTGTTAACTTTTATCATGGCTCCTTGGATGGACCCTCTTCAGAGGCACTCTAACTGTTGCTGCCCTCATCTATCATATGTCAGCTCTAAGCAGTCACCAAGAGATCGACACCCTGTAGGCCTGAAAAGTTTGGGTATCCTCTGAAAGTGGACTAATAGGTCATAGGCTATCCTCCTCATCTTCCTTCTTACCACTCTGGACATTGCTTTTAGGGACTCTGAGCTAAAACAGCTGGACTGAGGCCTTCTTTGCATAACTAACCTCTCTGTCTTACCAGCTGAGATCAGTTTAATCTGGATTTCAGGATCAGCTTAACTCTTCGACTGATGCAGCATTCCAAAATTTAAAAGGACCAGATCTGACTACTGCTAAGGACGGCATTTGAGCCCTTCTCTGCGAACGACGGTGTGACTCCTACACCGACAAATCCTAACGAGTTTGAAATTGGCCCTGGGGCCTATCAATGGGCACCAGAAAAGAAATTATCCACAAGCCTCCTCCTACCTATGGGCTTCTAGTTTCTCTTCCCTCCTATCTCCACTGTAGCTCCTCCCCCGATCACCCCTTTCCCCCATTACTCTTATATTCTTGCCCTGTCTTTAAAATGCTTTACTTACTGAACTTCACTCTAGACCCAAACAAAATGTCCCACTCAAGCCCTCCCAATAGCTGTCCCCCTACAACCGCTCCCTTTGTTCTTCTAGATACATCTGCAAAAAGACCTTTTAGATCAGTGGTTCTCAACCTTCTTAACGCTGCAACCCTTTAATACAGCTCCTCATGTTGTGGTTACTTCAACCATAAAATTATTTCACTGATACTTTTTAACTGTAATTTTGCTACTGTCATGAATAATAAAAAAAAACCCTGCGTTTTCCTGGTGGTTTTAGGAGACCCCTGAAAAGGTCATTGACCCTGAGAGGCTGATGACTTACATGAGAACTGCTGTTTCAGACGCTGTGATGAAACTAGCTAAAAGGGCACTTCATGCCTTTCACCCCAGGCCAGATACAATTATTTACACTAGTCCTATATTTTCTCCTGTTCTCTTCCTTTGATTCTCTGTAGCTACCTGCTTTTCCTGCTAGTTCATTTTTGGTGCATTAGTCCTGGCAATAGAACCAGCCCCTGTCACCCTGAATCAATTCTATGTCCTTTTCCTTTCACAAGCTCATTCTGTTTCTCCTGCCTCCATTCCTGCCTATACTTCAGCCTTCTCAGAACATTTTTTCAGCTTTACTCTGTAAACAAGCCATCTGTTTATCAACATCTACTGACTATTTTCCAAGTCCCTTTAGGAACATAGGATGGCAATCGCCTAAACCACTGCTGCCAATATAGTAAAGACTCTCCCACTGCTAGAGGACCAGAGGACCTCCCTCTTTGATGGAGCCTGGGCAAGGACGCAGAGAAAAGAAACTCTCAAGCATGGTTAGCGGAAATTCAAGTTAACATAGACCCGTGGAAACTACAATAGAAGTTCCTTTAATAAAGAGAAGATAGAACCATCATATAGCCCGTAGCCCCAAAACAAAACAAAACAAAACAAAAATTAAAAATAATCTGTCAAAAACTCCACATGTGTATGTTTATTGAATTGTTATTCATAATTATAAAGACATCGTGATAGAGAAATTGGTAAAAATGTATTATATACGGTTAAATAATCTTCAGTTATAAAAATAATGAAACAATAGCACTTACAGAAATATTGACCGGACTGGAGCACATAATGCCCATCAAGTGAAGTAAGTTGGTAAGGAAGGACAAATACTGTATGTTTATCTAGAAGCTAAAATGTTGATCTCAAAAAGAGAGAATTGAATAGTGGTTGCCAGAGTTTGGGGAGTGTGCTTTGAATATTTAAACACAAAGAAATGATGTTTGAATTTATAAGCGATATCGATCACCTGATTGGTTAAGTTCATCAGTTAGCAGAGTTTTGCCTAGTGCATAGCCAGGACCACATAACCTGACATGGCAGCCATGACTGAAATCCCAGTGCTCAGGAGGAAGAAACAAGAGGATCAGACGTATAAAGCCATCTCCAGCTACATAATGACTTTGAGGCTAGCCTTGTATAGGTGATATGGGTTTTAAAACGCAGGGATTGGTCTCTTAATTCTAGGGCTTTCAGAAGTTCTGAATCCTCAATGCCGGCCTAGTGGTTAGTGGTTGTGGGGACTTTGGCTCTTTGGCTTTGCTTGAGATTGGATTTTGTTTAGTGTTGGAAAAAAGCTGCATTCCTACAAGGCGGTGACTCATTTTAAAGGGTTTCCAGTGGGATGATTCCAAGCATTTGCGCAAGGCGCAGGAAGCAGGAGATAAAAGAGCGGGTGGATTCAGCGGGCTGGGTGTTACCGACGGGTGAAGGCAGGCCGGTACTCTCGGGAACCGAACGCAGCGCCTGGGACCACACCTGCGGCGAGAAGCTCTCCGAGCGGTAGCGTAGGGCCGCTCCGGAAGGGGCGGGGCTCGGCGCGCGCGCACTCGGCCTCCTCCCGCGACCGCGCTGCGCGCCCCAGGCCCGGCAGCCGAGCGCCCAGCCGCCGATCAGTCGCCCCGGCAGCCCGCGCTCGCGTCGCTCTAGGCTCCACCCGCCATTGTGTAAGTGCGCCGCTGCCCGCGCGGGCTGCCGGGGCGGGGGCGCGGGAAGGAGGGAGGGCGGCCGCCCCTCGTCGCCTGTGCCCGGATGGAAGCTGGCGCGTCCGGGTGACTGGCGGTGGCCCCGAGCTCGCTTGCGGCCTCCGCTCTCGGTCCCGGTCTTCCTGACTTTTGCCCAGACATTTTCCCCGCCCACAGTTGCACCTTCCTGGTCTCCCGCTGTGCCTGGGCCAAAGTGTGCTAGCTGGCCAGAGCTTACTCCTGTCTCAATTAGATTTGGAGATGTTTAACCTGGAGCTTCTTTTCTTTTCCATGCAGAACCCATAACCTGCCATGGAGCATGCCTTTACCCCGCTGGAGCCCCTGCTACCTACGGGTACCGTATCCCTTACCATGCTACAGTGTCAGCAAGAGGGACCGCATCCCGACCCCGAGGGGTTGCTGTCTAGGCTGTATCCACTCTCCGTTTTTCTATTTCCTGTGGGCAAGTTACGCAACCACACACCTGTGCCTCTGTTTCCCTGTTTGAAAAGTGAACGTAAATATTGTTCACTTTGTCCTGTAGAACTTTTACGAGGACTGAGCGAATTGATAATCTTTGTGTCCTCTACCCGAAGTTCCAAGAGTAAACATCTAAGACTGGACACAATCTCCAACAGCGTAACATTTGACACTGGGGACATGAGGGATGGCAGTCGTTGCCTGTCAGGGGCACATTTCTAATCATCCTAAAGTACCTGAGCTAAGTAGGAGACCAATTAATGGTTATATCAACTGTCTTAAAGGTTTAACACTAAGATTTAAGATATTTTATTTTAAAATTTTCGGTGCGAAGGATCGAACCCAGAGCCTTCAGAGTGCTAGGCAGATACTCATCTGTAGACTGCACGTCTAGCCCCAAGGATTTTTATTTTTTAAACATATATATACACAGCATATGGTAATATGTGGAGTGATTTTATTAGTAGCGTTTATTCTTATTCTATAGTGATACAGTGAAAGGCTAAGTTTCATTTTCAGAATAGTTTTGTATCTATGTATGTGTGTGTGGGTTCATATGCACATGAGCATATGGAGACCAGATGTCAGTGTTGAGTTTCATTCTTCAGGTGCTGTCCACTTTGGTTTTGGATCTCTCACTGGCCTGAAAATCACTGATTAGTCTAGATGGCTGGCCAACTGGATAGGGACCCCAGGCATTTTTCTGAGGCTACCTCACTAGGTCTAGGATTATAAGTGCTTGCCACAATGGGTTTTGAGATTGAAATTAGTTCTTCCTGCTTTCTTGACTGAACTGTCTCCCAGCCCCTTTTTACCAATTAGTATTTATTGCATTAGTGCTGTGTAGAAGTTAGGGACCATTATCAGTTTCAGAAGAAACATCATTTTTCAGTGATTATTGCCTTTAGCTTTTATAAGTTTGTGAATTCAGGGGTCTTAGAGTTCTGAGTTTTGAATTCGACTAGTATGTACCACTAATACACCCTGGGACTGCTGATTGCGAAAGCCAAAAGGCACAGTCATAACAGTAGGTTACATTGAGCGTCATGTGTAGTCATGTGTCCCTTAAGGGACGAGATGCTTTCTGAGAAGCACTGGGTCAGGTGAGTGGTCTGTCAGTTGTGTGAACATTGCTAGAGTCTATCTGGATCTGAAAAGGCATCCAGGTCACTAGTCTATGTCCTTTTGTGGACTCATTCTTACACCTCTAGTGCATCTCTTACACCTTTTTACCTTATATAGGGGGAGGAAAAGTG
>NW_026596460.1:4005801-4069025 GCF_907164565.1 Psammomys obesus
AGTGCATCTCTTACACCTTTTTACCTTATATAGGGGGAGGAAAAGTGATAGAATGAGAATTTTTAAAAGTTTTTTTTTTCTTTAAACTTGGTTATGAGGTTTCCTGTTTATTGGTGTAAACAGTTTGTTCAGACAAAAAGCATTGCATCTTGCAAATTAAATTTCACAGTTCTTAATTATTTAATAATGGCAGAACCAACAGCATTTCCAAAAATAAACGTTTGATCCTGGTGGTCTTATTGACCTTAACATGGCTTGCTAAAATGTAAGAATGCTCCTGTCTGAATATTGCTAACGTTTTCTGCCTTGAAAGGAGTACAGAGAGGGCCAGGTGATGTAAAATGATGCAGAAGTATCCGAATCTATAGGTTTACATGTTTGTCTTGCAGCTTAGTGTTTCTCACATCTCTTAGTGTGATTCAATTTCTTTATCAAGAGAGCAGAGGTACATCATGGAGCTATTGGGACTATCAATTAATACATGTAAAGCAGTTCAGTTCAGTAGCTAGGTGCGATGAGATTCAGTGGCAAAGTCTGAGAGAAAACAAAATGGCAGTGGGAGTTCAGCGTCAGTGCTGAGATGGGCCATAATGTATAAAAATTGAAGTGCTTTGCCTTTGTTTCATCACAGGCTCAGTGGAGAAGCTGTGGCATTTCTAGGTTTACCCTGGAACAAAGCCTGTAACGCTGTGCTATGGGTACTGTGTCAAGTACAAATTGGCAGAGGCAGAATCCAGTGTTCCTGTGGTGGGTCGCAGAATTTCTTCTTGTATAGATTTCTTTCCCATTTTTAGCTTTGGCCTTGAAAACAAGGTCCCCAGGCATGTTTCTGTTGACTTTAGATCCATGTTAGATGTAGTAAAACTGAATGGTTACTATGAGACCAGCACAGTGCATAGTCCTTTATAGTAATTTAAGAAGCACTGGAGGTTATTTTTTTATTGGAGGGATATTTTTCTTCTTTTAAAGTCAAGAAAATAAAGCCTTCCCCAAACCACTAATATTTTACTGTAGTTTTCTGGAAACAACTTACTATTCATTTCAAACAAAATGGGTATATATTGTAAATTGTTGGCCATTTTAAAACAGCGAGTTGAAAGATATGTATTTTAATTTCAAATGTCATGTGAGCTCCTGGTATTTTTTAAATTTATTTATTTTTTTATTAATTACAGTTTATTCACTTTGTATCCCAGCTTTAGCACCCTCCCTTGTCCCCTCCCAACCCCACCTGCCCCCTCATTTCCTCACATGCCCCTCCCCTAGACCACTGATAGGGGAGTTGCTCCTCCCCTTCCCTCTGAACCTACGTCATATTAGGACTGGCTGCATTGTCTTCCTTTGTGGCCTTGTATGGCTGCTCCCTCCTTGGAGGGAGGTGATCAAAGAGCCAGCCACTGAGTTCATGTCACAGCCACTCCTTGTTCCCATTACTAGGGAACCCACTTGGACACTGAGCTGCCGTGGACTACATCTGTGCAGGGGTTCTAGGTTATCTCTGTGCATGGTCCTTGGTTCAGTATCAGTCTCAGAAAAGACCCCTGTGCTCAGAATTTTTGGTTCTGTTGCTTTCCTTGTGGAGGTCCTGTCCCTTCCAGGTCTTTCTATCTCCTTTTTTCATAAGATTTCTTGCACTCTGCCCAAAGTTTGGCTACTGTCTCAGCATCTGCTTTGATATCCTGCTGGGTATAGTCTTTTAGAGGCCCTCTGGGGTAGGCTCCTGTCCTGTTCCCTGGTTTCTCCCTCTTCCATGTCTGTCCCATTTGTCTTTCTGAATAAGGATTGATCATCTTACACAGGTTCCTCCTTCTTGCTTAGCTTCTTTAGGTGTACAGATTTTAGTATGTTTATCTATATTATATTGATAGTCACTTCTAAGTGAGTATATACCATGTGTGTCTTTCTGCTTCTGGGATGCCTCATTCAGGATGATCTTTTTTAGTTCCCACCATTTGCCTGCAAATTTCATGATTCCTTGTTTTTAATTGCTGAGTAGTATTCCCATTGTGTAAATGTACCATAATTTCAGTATCCATTCCTTGGTGGAGGGGCGTCTGGGTTGTTTCCACATTGTGGCTATTACAAATAAAGCTTCTACGAACATGGTTGAGCAAATGTCCTTGTGGTATATTGAACATATTTTGGATATATGCCTAGGAGTGGTATAGCTGCATTTTGAGGTAGCACTTTTCCTAATTGAGAAAGTGCCAGATTGATTTCCAAAGTGGTAGTATAAGTTTACATTCCCACCTGCAACGGAGGAGGGTTCCCCTTTCTCAACATCCTCTCCAGCATGTGTTGTCACTTGAATTTTTGATCTTAGCCATTCTGATGGGTGTAAGGTGAAATCTCAGGGTCATTTTGATTTACATTTCCCTGATGACTAAGGACGCTGAACATTTCTTTAAGTGTTTTTCTGCCATTCAATATTCTTCTATTGAGAATTGGCTGTTTAGCTCTGTACCCCATTTTTTAATTTGATTAATTGATTTGTTGCTTTTTAACTTCATGAGTTCTTTATATATTCTAGATATTAGCCCTGTGTCTGGTATAGGGTTGGTGAAGATCCTTTCCCAGTCTGTAGGCTGTCGTTTTGTTCTGATGACAGGGTTCTTTGCTTTACAGTTTCATGAGGACCCTTTTATTGATTGTTGATCTTAGAGCCTGCCTGTGCTGTTGGTGTTCTATTCAAGAAGTTGTGTCCTTTGCCAATGAGTTCTAGGCTCTTCCCCAGTTTTTCTTCTAATAGATTTAGTGTATCTGGTTTTATGTTGAGGTCTTTGATCCACTTGGATTTTAGTTTTGTGCAGGGTAATAAATATGAATCTATTTGCATTTTTCTACATGTAGACACCTAGTTAGACCAGCACAATTTGTTGAAGATGCTGTCTTTTTTGCATTGTATGGTTTTGGTTTCTTTGTCAAAAATCAAGTATCCTTAGGGGTGTGGGTTTATTTCTGGATCTTCTATTCGATTCCATTGATCCACCATTCTATTTCTATGCCAGTACCATGCAGGTTTTTATTACTATTGCTCTGTAGTACAGCTTGAGATCAGGGATGGAGATACCTCCATACAATTTCCTGTTGTACATGATTGTTTTAGCTATTCTGGGTTTTTTGTTTTTACACATGAAATTGAGAATTGTTCTTTCAAGGTCTGTAAAGACTTGATGGGAATTGCATTGAATCTGTAGCTTGGTTTTGGCAAGATGGCCATTTTCACTATGTTAATCCTACTGATCCATGAATATGGGAGATCTTTCCATCTTCTGATATCTTCTTCAGTTTCTTTCTTCAGAGACTTGAGGTTTTTTCAAACAGGTCTTTCACTTGCTTGGTTAGAGTTACATCAAGTTCTTTATGTTATTAGTGCCTATTGTGAAGGGTGTAGGTTCCCTTTTGTCTTTCATATACTGGAGGGCTACTGATTTTTTTTTTTTTTTGAGTTAAATTTGTATCTAGCCACTTTGCTGAAGGTGTTTATCAGCTGAAGGAGTTCTCTCGTTGAATTTTTGGGGTCACTCATGTATCTATCATATTATCTGCAAATAGTGATACTTTGACTTCTTCCTTTCTGATTCATTTTCCCTTGATCTCCTTTAGTTGTCTTACTGTTCTAGCTAAGACTTCAAGTACTATGGTGAAGAGATATGGAGAGAGTGGACAGCCTTGCCTTGTCCCTGATTTTAGTGGAATTGATTTAAGTTTCTCTCCATTGAGTTTGATGTTGGCTATAGGCTTGCTGTATATTGCCTTTACTATGCTTAGGTATGTGCCTTGTATCCCTGATCTCTCCAAGACTTTAAACACGAATGGGTCTTGAATTTTGTCAAATGTTATTTCGGCATCTAAGGAGATGTTCATGTGGTTTTTCTCCTTTGTTTATATGGTCAATGACATTGATGGATTTCCATATATTGAACCACCCCTACATGCCTGGGATGAAGCCTACTTGGTCATGGTGAATGTTATCTTTTATGTGTTCTTGGATTCGGTTTGCCAGTATTTTATTGAGTATTTTTGCATCAATGTTCATAAGAGAGACAGGTCTGATGTTCTCTTTTTTTTTGTTGGGTCTTTGTGTGGTTTAGATATCAAGGTGACTGTAGCTTCATAGATTGAGTTTGGTAATGTTCCTTCTTTTTCTGTTTTGTGGAATAATTTGAAGAGAATTGGAGTTAGCTCTTCTTTGAAGGTCTGGTATAATTCAGCACTGACACCATCTGGCCCTGGGGCTTTTTTTGGATGGGAGACTTGATGACTGCTTCTATTTACTTGGGGGAGATAGGACTATTCAGTATATTTACCTGATCTTGATTTAATTTTGGTAAATGGAATATATCAAGAAAATTGTCCATTTCCTTTAGATTTTCAAAGTTTGTGGCACATAGACTTGTAGTAAGACCTAATGATTGTTTGGATTTCCTCAGTGTCTGTTGTTATGTTCCCCTTTTCTTTTCTGATTTTGCTGATTTGTATAGTTTCACTCTGCTTTAGTTAGTTTGGCTAAGGGTTTGTCTAACTTGTTGATTTTCTCAAAGAACCAGCTCTTGGTTTCATTGATTCTTTGAATAGTTTTATTTGATTCTAATTCATTGATTTCAGCTCTGAGTTCGATTATTTCCAATCATCTCCTCCTCTTGGGTGTGTCTGCTTCTTTTTTTTCCTAGGGATTTTAGGTGTGTTATTAAGTTGCTTGTATGAGATGTCTCAAAGTTCTTTCTGGAGGCACTTAGTGCTATGAACTTTACTCTTAGCACTGCTTTCATTTTGCTCTATAAGTTTGGGTAAATTGTCCCGTCATTTTCATTGAATTTTAGGAAGTCTCTAATTTATTTTTCCATTTCTTCCCAGATTAAGCTGTCATTGAGTAGAGAGTGTTTAGTTTCAATGTGTATGTAGGCATTTTGTTATTTCTGTTGTTTTTGAGGTATAGTTTTAGGCCATGGTGGTCTTATAGGATACACGGGATTATTTCCATCTTCTTGCATCTGTTGAGGCTTGCTTTGTTCCCATCTACATGGTTAATTATTGAGAAGGTTCTGTGAGGTGCTGAAAAGAATGTATACTCTTTTGAGTTTGGGTGAAAAGTTCTGTAGACATGTGTTAGGTCCATCTGTCTCTCTCTGGTTTCTGGAGTATTCTTCAGGAAGATGAGAGAAGTCCACTGGTTCGTTAGTGGGTATTGGTGTTTCAGCTGTATCTAAGGGAGGAAGGTCGCAGACATGTGTGTGCAAGCGCGGGCTTGTGCTTGTAACTGTGCCTTGATGAAAGGGTGCTAGAGCATGTAGATGCCTGGAAGGGTGGAGCTTAAGCGCAGAAGGGGGTGCAGGTGCTGGTGCTACCCCTGGGCAGTTGTCCTGAACACCTCAGTGGCCTACAGGCCTGTTGTACTGTCCTTCTGGTATTCAGCTCTTTCTGGGCTCTAGGAATTTTTTGCCTGGACTCCACTGGTAGACCCACAGAACAGGGGCTTCAATGTTGAGAACGCTGTCTCAAGGATCCCTATGTTACCCACAGTGGGGGTGGGAGTGAGAGGGATCTGATGTCTGGGTGCTAACGTAGAGGGACCCTGGATCTAGGGCTCTGTAAGCACTCATTTGAAGGCACACTCACTTGCTCACAGGCCAAATTGGACAGCCCACGTATTCCCCCTCTTCTCTACTCTAAGATTCGGGCCTGCAGGGGCAAATGAAAGTGTAGGAGATCCGTCAGTTCAGTGATTTCCTCTCTTTGGCTGCCAGGCAGGGAGACCCATACTTGGGGCAGCTGCCGCCTCTGCCTTCTTAGTCACTAAGCACAGAGGCTCCTCCTTGGGCTAGTTGAGGTCCTGCTCCAGCTGCCAGCTATAGCCGCAGACCTGGGATGCCCGACTCTGCTGTCTCGGTCACTGAGAGCAGAGGCCCCTGCTCTGGGCAACCACTGCTGTCTCCGCTGATCAGGGAGGCCTATGCTTGGGTCAAGGGGAAATGCAGGGGATTGAATATTTGCCATTCTTAGTCCCTGGAGACGTCCATGGGTGCCCTGGATCCAAACTGTCCCAGCTCATGGGTTGTCCCCTCTTGCCCAGGAAGCCTCACTGTTGATATTCTGGCTTCAGCTGTCCCTCCACTCACCAATTTCAGAGTTTCGGATCCTGTGCCCCTCAGACAGGGTGTGCGCTGGTCAACACCATCTTGGACCACCACTCCTGGTGTTTCTAAGTAAACAGCCCAGTCTGCTTAGTAGAGATGATCATTCTAAATAGTAGTGTGATGGCTGGGGATTCAGTGGTAAAGCTCATGCTTCCATGTACATGGCTTGTGCTCTTCCCTTCTCAGGAAAAGCCAACAACTTTGTGCAGTCTTCTGAAACATGGACTTGAATGTGTAAACAACTAAACTTTGTTGGTCATATAGAGAAATACCTTGTTTTTTGTCTCTCCCTTCTTTCCTCCCTACCTTCCTCCTTCCCTCCCTCCTTCCCTCCCTCTCTCCCTCTCTTCCTCCTTCCCCCCCTTCTTCCCTCTCTCCTTCCAGTCTTATCATTTCTTCCTTTTTTGTCACTTGCATTCCAGGCTGCTTCCAGCTGCTACACAACTGAGAATGTCTCTAAGCTTCTGGTCCCCTTATCTTCTCCTGTTGAGATTAGATGCTTATCACCTGATTTTATGTGGGGTTGGGGATCCATGCTAGGGTTCTACATGTTAGGAAAGCACCCTACCCACTGGGCTACATCTCCTGACCAAGCTTTGTGTTTTTCTAATTAACAACCTACATTCAATGTGTGTGTGTGTGTGTGTGTGTGTGTGTGTGTGTGTGTGTGTTTTAAGGATCCTATTATTTGAAATTTGTGTGGTTCCTCTCTACAGTTCGTATTCTGATAACAATGTGTTTTGAAATTTTATGCACATGTAGTGATTGGGTAAATTCCTAGGAATGAAATTGCTGGGTGAAAGGTATTTGTACATTTCCAAGGTGAAGAAAAAACAATGATCTGACTAGTGCTTTACTGTGTGTGTACAACAGTGAAAGGGTCTGTACTTTCTGTCCAGTAGGACACTGTGCAGTGGGAGGTCAGGAACAACGTCAGACAGAGTCTAGTTAGATGGTAAACTGCGGTGACTCCATATGAAGCATGGGGTCTCCAGAGAGGGAGATGAGGAAAGGCAGGAGTAGGCCGAGAAGTCATGGCTGAGCAGACTATGTCTGCATCTCTAAAAGAGCAGTTGGATTTGTGAGTGGCATGGGGAAAGCAGTGGTATATTGTAAGGTATGGGCCAGCCTGAGGGAGAGCTGGTGCTGCACCCCCAAGGAGAGTGCTCATAGAGGATAGCAGCTGCTTGAGGAAATCAGATGAAGCTGGGGGCATTGGTGGGAGTCTGAGAGTAGCTGAGAGTTGAGTCAAGTTAGTACATGGATCATAGAGTCATTTCAGGGAACGGGTTAGAAAATGTTTAAAGGCTTTGTACATACTTCATTTGGAATATTCCATAAAACCCTGTCTTTAGACTACCTTACAGCTCTAGTAAATCATGTGACCCTCAGCTAGGTGCACAGTTACCATCCCAGAACTTGGGAGGCTGAAACAGGAGGTGTACAAAAAATGTATCATAGTTTTCTGCTAACTGTGTGACTTTTCACAGATACCTGTGTGTGAAGTTGCCTTCAGTTTGTAAAGGAGCTAAAAAATTCCCACTGTGCAGTGCTTTTCAGACAAATACAGATACACTGAGTTAGAGTTGCCTGTTGTAATCAGTGACATGTTGTATGGATTTGTCACCTAGGAGCAAAAGGTATGTCATCTAAGTTTGTGTAAGTATGCTCTGATAGTCACATGATGAAGTTTTATCAGGAGATATTTCCAAACCTTATCTTGGTTTTGCAGGCACTCCAGTGTCTGTCTTCTGGCTGCCATCCAGGTTCTTCAGTCCTTCACTTTCTGTGCCAGTATTTATTTAGGTGAACATTCCTTCTAACTTCAGTTATATCCTTAGTTCCAGCTGCATGTACCATCTAGAAAGCTACTTATTAATTTTTAGAATTGTTACTTTTAAATCTTATCCATTCTCATAGGTACTCAGCACTTGCTGGTACTTCAGTTTTCATTTTCTGTGTATGGTTATTAATATATTTTATCGGGGCTTTGAATATCTGTAAAGCATTTCTATTATCAACAGAGGAGACTCTTTATATATTCTGGTTGTAATTTGAAAATTATAGTCTCTCTCCTCTCCCCACATATAAATATGTGTGTCTGTGCACATGTGTATATATTGATGTATGTATACCACACACACACACACACACACACACACACACACACACACACACACGGAAGGGACTAGTGGCAGTCATTCGTTCCACCTGGCAGTTGGACTCAAAGTGTCAGCTTGCTGGTAGGCACCTTCTTTACCCGTAGCAATATTTTGCCTGTCCAAGATACAATATTTTAAATTCTGGGATTTTTCATCAATTAAGAAAGGTGATTACTTCTTTAATTTTGAGGAGATTTGTGAAGATAAAAGTATATGTAGAAAGCATGCATGGTCACATAGGAAGAACTGAAGTATTTTATCTCATTTTCCAGACTTCAGCTTTTTAAATTAATAAATAACTTTTTTTTTTTTTTAACTAGTAGGACATTCCGTTGCTGTTTTAAACTTTGTAAACACAGTTAGCTTTTTTCAATGTACCCTTGTAAATCTTTTCACTTGTCTTCATTTTGAGTGCCTGTGATCATGTTTATCCCAAAGCCTTATAGTTGTGTATGTTTGAAGCATTGAAAAGAAAGTAAAGTTTATTTCAAGTTGACATGGATTTCTTAGAAAAGGGTTCACAATGAGGGACTATCTATATTAGGTTGGTCTGTGGGCCTCTCCATGTGTGGTTGTCCTGATTAGATCTATTGATGTGAGAAGACACAATTTGAAAGTGGAAGCTCCTGTCTCTGGATTCAAAAATGCATGCATTAATTAGTTCTTTTCTGCTCACTACTAAACCTGTGATATGACCAGCTACTGCAGGCTCCTGCTTTTGTGACTTTTCTGCTGTAAGGGACTGTAACTTGGAAGGGTGCGATAAAATAAAACCTTTCTCCCCTAAGCCTTTGTCACAAGGTATTTTATTAGAGCAACAGAAATAAAACTTAAGACACAGAGGCAGGAGGATTGCTATATAAGACCATCCTTATCTACATAGTTTGTTTCAGGCTAGCTAAGACTACAGCATGAAGCCCTGTCTCAAACAAACAGCAACAAAAATCCACAGAAAATTAAGAGTTTAAATTGTATTTTACAATATAGGTCATATTAGTTTTTGCTGTGAATGAAGTACTTGGCTCAAGTGATTTATAAAAATGGTTTATTTAACTTTTAATTTTGGAACTTCAAAGTCTAAGAGTAGGTAGTATAGCATGGATTTAGTGTCTAGTGAGGGTGGAGGATGGTCGCCCATTTTGGCAAGGTCCTATGTGGGAACAAACATTTCTGTCTCCATCAGAGGGCAGAAGGAGAGATAGGGCCCATCCGTCTCCTGTGAGGGAACAACCTATTTATTTGAGTGCCTCCTAGTATGTCTCAGCTCTTAAAGGTCTGTACCACCTGACAATAGCGCCATATATGGACCAAGACTTTCAATACACTGCTATGACCTGCTCAAACTATAGCGTGCTCACTATGTAAAGCTAGAAAACATAAACAAAATAGGCTGGGTGTGTTTCTCAGTGGCAGAGTTCTTTAGTATGGATATGGTCCTGCGTTCCATCTACAGCACTGCACAAAAGAGAGCCACACTCCAAACCCCCCAGAGGCCGCAAATGTTGTCACAGTGTATGGATGTGTGTATTTAATCTGCAGTTATAGTTACTTCATTCCATATATTTATTGTGTATAAATATGCTTTATTCAATTTGTGACTCCACTTAGCATATTCCATAGTATGTAATTCTGTCCATATTTAAATCTCCACTGTTCTAGCAGGAGCTTTCCCAGTTTCTTTCTTCCAGTGAGGACTACCTGCACATTTAATACAGTCCTTTTGAATCTACCGAACTTGTTCCTTACATTTTTAATTCTCCTTGACATTGTTGACATTTTAAATAAAGCTTTTACATCAGCCTTAAATAGATCTGATGGAATAAAAAAAAAATTACACAGCAATTTGATATGTCATACAACTCACTTTAGAAATATAACTTCTGAGTCAAAAATTCCATTTTAGTTTCTCCATATAATTTGATCTTCATATATAAATTTTATGCTGGTAAGCCTTTTATTGATCACTTTGCATTTCTTTGCAAAAGGATTATAGACTTTTAAATTGAGAAAAGATTCCTTTGAGCATGATGCTCTTGGGAGTTATTTCCTCTAAATTGAATTACCATTATTGAGGTTTATTCTAAACTTAATTACCATTTTAAGTATTATTAATGCACATTAGATCCAGTCAGAATAATTATATTATAGACTTTCGTAATAACTAACGTTCACATGACATTGTATGCTCAGCATAGTTCTAATGCTTCAACAGGGCAGTGCCTGTGGAAAATTTGTGGAAATGAAAGATGGCCCAGCTTTTACCTTTAGATGTCCTCACCTTTGTTATGTGACCTAGCCATGTGACTCAGGTACTAGGAGCCTTCGTTATTTTATGTAAAATAAGAATGCATCTAAAGATTAAATCCCTGGGCAAATGTAAGGTATTTTAAAGTAAGTTTAAGGAGAGCTGTTCAAATGTAAAGTTCTTATTTTTAGAACTTTGTGCTAAATAACCAACATACTAATTTTTAGACCCTGAAATCGCTAACATTCATTTTTCTGAAAAATTCTCAAGTGAGCCTGCTATTTATTTGAGTAAAAGTGGTTGGTCCAGTTAGATGAGAGAGTTCTAGGTAAGTCTAAATGCTGTGTTGTACCAGTTACCTGCATCCATCCATATTGAACCTTGTTACTTATATATGCAGGCACTTAGCAATTATGGGCCAGGATACGTTGTTTTTGAATAAGTTGTTAATGACCTGAAATATTTTGTTCCATGTGATATTAGTGATATTTCTTATTTCCTGGGTACTTTATCTGTTGAAAATGCCTGATCAAATTTACATAGTACATAATAAAACTTGAGGTAAATATGAACATCCGCCAGTTACTAATAGCATACCTGGATCATGTGTTTTAGAATTCTGTCCCTATGAAAGATAAACACATGTTGGCCCTAAGCCTGTACTCTCTGCATTTTGCCCGCACTCATTTCAAGAACCTGAGTGACACTCATGTGTGCCGCACTTGCCACATCTTCCTTTAATTCTACTCTGCAAACTAGAGCAGGGTTTGATGTGTGAGGGTAGATTGACTCCTGTGAATTTGTATTGATTAAATATCTATCAGTAAGTGGAAACTGTTTCTTGGTCACGTTATCCAACCAACTTGGGACAGTTGATAGGCTTTTGTGGTTTTGTCTCTTCTCTAGATTGTGTGGCTCCTCGGCATCTAATCCCTACTGCTTCTATAGCTGACCATAACTTGTGTGAAAAGACAAGAAACCCCCCACTCCATTACTAGAACATTTTCAACATTTTGTAACAAGTACTAAGTTACACAGGAAGCCTTAACTGAGCCACAGTTGGTTGCTTTAAGAACAAATTTTGAAAGGCTAGAGAGATCTGTCAGTGGTTAAGAATAAATACTGCTTTTGCTGAAGCCCAATTTGGTTCTCACAGACACAGTACATTTTATTTAAAAACAAAACAAACAAACCAAAAAGCTCCCTCAAACCCCCATCTTTTTTTAAAAAAACATCAAAACTTCATTTTCCTACACTTGTTAATGCCAGAAGTCCAAGATCAAGGCATCTTGATTTGGTTTGATTTCTCCTGTAGTGTTTCTTTTTGTCTTGCAAATGATACTCAGTTCCTGTGTACGCACATGACTGGACTGACACTAGTTCTGTGAGTCACTACTCATTCTTAAGAAAATACCAGCCATGTTTGGATTAATACCTACCCATATGACTTCCCTCCAAATGTAGTCGAATTCTGAAATATTGATTGTTAGGAATTCAGCTATGACTTGAGTTTGGATTTTGATTTATGCTTCAGTGGTCTTCATGATGCTTGTGTGACAGGAGCAACCATCACCAACCGCAGTTCCCTGCTGGCTATGCAAACGCAAAGTTAGACATTTAACATTCTGTAGTGCATGCTGTTGCTGAGCTATTGTAGCTAGCACATAGGTTTTTTTTTAATCTTTCAATTTTTTTTTAAATTTTATTTTTCTTTATTAATTACACTTTACTCACTTTGTATCACACCCCCCCCCCTTGGTTCCCTCCCTCCTCCCATCCCAATCCCTCCCTTCCTCCACCCTCTGCATGCATGCCCCTCCCCAAGTCCACTGATAGGGGAGGACTTCTTTTCCTTCCTTCTGATCGTAGATCTCATCAGGAGTGGCTGCCTTGTCTTCTTCTGTGGCCTGGTAATGTTGCTTCCCCCTCAGAGGGAGGTAATTAAAGAGCAGGCCAATGGGCACATAGGTTTTTTAAATGTGCTTTTTACTTAAAATATTTCTGGTTTCTGGTAATTTTGTGAGAACATAATTAGTAGTTGCAGGGGCTCCTCCATTCCAATAATTACCAAATGAGGAAGTTTTTACTATCACTGCAATGGAATATAGCTGGTATGTAGAAAGTAAATTTTTGTCTTTCTTAGGTATTGTTTGTATATCTGTACATTTCTTTTTGTTTATTCAATACTTTCTGACTAGCCACAGTTAAAGAAACATTGTTTAGTAGCATTTAAGACACAGTAAGGAATTAGTTTCAACTTAAAATCCTTGAAAAAGATTCAGCTTACAGCAGGTGTTTAAGATAACAAACGTGATTTTGAATGTGAATAGAATTTTCCCAGCTGAGCATGGTTACCCACCTTTAATCCCAGCATTCAGGAGGCAGAGGCAGGCAGATCTCTGTGAGTTCAAGGCCAGCTTGGTCTACAAAGCAGGATGGCCAGGGCTGTTACACAGAGAAAACTCTGTCTCAAACAAATAAATAAACAAACAAACATTTTCCCCAATAGCCTCTTCATAGGGGAGAGTTTTATAATTTATTTAAACTAGTATCTCTGAAATAATTGCTTTACCTTGTAATCACTATAAAAGTTATAGATATTAGGGTTTACATTTCTTGTTCTATATTTTCAAACATCAGGGGATGGTTCACATTTGTGTCACGAATTAGTTGCTAAATTTTCAGTGAACATACTTGATACATATTTAGTTTGTAATATAACTTATCACAAATGGCAGATAAGCCTCTTGCCAAGGCTACTGCTAAGGATTGTTGTATTTTATTCTCAGCGGCTAGCAAGGAAAATCTAAAAGACTACTGGACTTTAGGGTTTCAAGAGTTAATCCTAACATTTTCTTCATTGATCCACGAATAGCCTCATAACTTTGTAATTAACTTCACTGACAATGAAAAGAATATTCCTACTCTTAGGTTGGCCCTGGATAAAGGTGTTGTTAGAGATAGATCAAGGGGCGAAACCTGGGTGTTCTGCTTCTGCAGTTCTTTGTGTCAGTATGGCTTTGTTGTTTGCATTGAAGTAGTATGCTTGCTTTTGAAGTCTAGCAAAGGGTGGTCCCTGAGTACAATGGGAGTATTCTCATCTCAAGAGTGCATGTCTCAGAGAGTGAAGCTGTCACACAAAATCAATGTCCATCTGAGTCGCTCCAGAGCAGTGGCTTTCAGGTCCTTTGTCTTGTGATCTCAATGAATGAAATTTGGGACAGTGGGAGGGTAAGTTTCTAAAGGAGTTTTATGATGGGATTATAGGTGGGGGAGCAGAAGGCAGCTCCTATATAGAAGGAGTGGGCACTAGAAAATGGACTCCATCAGGCAACTATTCTTGGGGCATTTTTGTAAAAGTATAGCAGAAACTGGGGTAGGGTGTGGGGAGTGAGTTGGTCAGTCCACAGTGGTTCCTAGTGCTTCTCAGTTTACAATACCTTCATACCTAAGGAGTTCTCATTTAGGTTTCGAAAGAGGGGAAGAAAGATGACAAGAATGTAGATGAGACTGAGCAAAGGGAATTTCCAACTTCTCACCCAGAACAAACACCTGATCTATCCTGGCCAGTTTCTGTCTCTTGTTCTTAATCATGTTGACACTTAGACCTAACTTACCAATTACTAAAAATAACTTTCTAGAAAAAAGGGGGAAGTGTTATCTCTTTGTGGAAAGGTAAATGAAGAGACTATTACTCAAGCATTGTGGTTTTTTTTATCTTCACTGGTTATGTTAATCTTCTTTCACTTATCTACAAAAAAAATGCAAGTCCAGTTGGTGTCTTCCTCAGCTCTGTGGAACCTTCCTTAGCAAGTTGCTGCTTTGAGTGCAGCAGTGCTTTCCTTGCTGTGTAACTCCTAATCGTTGGGCTAAAGTGTATGTGTGCATGCTGAGACTTTCCACCATCATTTTACTTCACTTTGTCTGCTGTAATTTGAATTTTGCCTCAAGTTTGATTTGATGTTTTTTTTTTTTTTTTTTTTAATTTGTCTTGTTTTCCCTTAACTACATTTTATTATATTTGATGGCAAAAGTTTTAGTCCATCTGTTGTTAAAGGCCAAATTATTTCCCTCCTTTTAAGCAATAGCTCATTCTCTTTGAAGCTATGTTCTCATACCATGCAGAGCATCAGTCTCCTTGGCTTTAGTGGTACTCAGTCTCCAGGGCACTCCTCTCCCAGTTGTTCTGTTAGTATTCTGATAGTTGCGTGCCTTTGGAAACTAAGGGAATCCAATTCACTTAGATTAAATAACTGAAAACATAAAGCAAACCTCTGAAGGCACTTTTAATATTGTTGATCACCTCCCACCCTCATGATTTAAAAGGAGAAAATAAAATCTGTTGGTTTTGGTACATTAACAACAGATCTTCCAGGATAACAGTATATTTCTCCACTAACTTCCTATCAAGGGGATTTTTGTTGTTGTTATTGTTTTTCTTTTCTTCGTTAAACCCACTGGAAAGTGTTATTCTCTGTAAGAGACAAACAGGTGCTCAACAAATGGGTTTCATTATGAATGTAATCCTGCCTTTATCACACTACTATTTTTGAAGCTGCTCATCTGTCGACAGGGTTAGTTTCTTTAGTTTTTATGACTTTCCACACCCTTAAACTTTTGATGTATTCTTTTCGGCTTGTGTGTGAGGTACTGACTCTTGGCACAGTTGCTGCTGAGAAGCTTGCCCTGTACCAGCTAAGACCACTGGGCTTGAAGTTTCTTCCTCACCAGTGCTCATGCTATGAGCTGTGAGTCCAGTGTTTGCAGAAATATGTGCAGCTCCCATTGTGTCCAGCATGTGCTTTTCTTGTGGTCTTCAAGGTGGGGTAACTCTTCTGTTGGGCCAGAGCCAGGCAGCTCTGTCTTTTTAAGAAAACCCGCTTTTGTTAGTGTTGATGCAGTAACCCAGCTCTCATCTTAAGAGGAAAAGAGAACTTATTCCAGGCCGAGGGTGAATAAAGACATTCTTAGCCTTTGAGTTGGTGGGAGTTGGGGGTCCACTTCTGCATTCCACAAACCTAGTAGTCACAAAGCTAGTCACAAAGCTAGTCACACATAGAAGTGGGCAATGAATGATTATTTAGGTGCTTTTTAGGTGCTATGATGGTTTGGTTCTGGGCTTTCATTCTTCCATCTCCTTACAGTCACTGGAGTTGTAATCAGTCTCATAGGATGCTTAACATAGGTATGCTTTTTTTTTTTTGTCACTTCCCTTAACATTGGACAAAGAGGTATTTATTAAAAATGTACATTTTATCATTTAGCTTTTTGGCTAAGATAAAATATACAAATATGCAATAAAAGAATGGGAGCTTACCTTTATTTTTCTTAGTTTGAAACTTAAATAGCATAGAAGACTTTTACTGGTTTTTATTTATTTACTCTCCAAATATTGAGATATCTGAACTAGACTATTTTCTAGGTTAGTGTTTTTGTCATTTTTTTGAACTGTTGTTTATGACAAGCAAAATTATCAGCATGGGAAGGCATCCCAGTAGATCTCCTTAGGCTTTTGACCTCTCAGTCCCACCATCCTTTCCTGGAAGCTTGGAACACTCAGAAGCTCCTGAGACCATGTTTCCCATTGTTTTAAATGACAACAATTGCAGGGTATTTACAGCACTAATCACGGCTTGTAGTTCATGATCAGATGAAATAGAACTTAAGTGTCAGTAAATAAAGTAGCAACAGAAAGTAAAACATAAGTCATTCCATACCGTTGCATATATTTATGAAGTCTTTGTGTGGTATACCTTGCTACTCAACTGAATTCCTAGGTGTATATAAGAAACACAGCATCACACTTCAGGCTGACTGAATGAAAACCTGCCTCTCAGTGATACCTACAGGTCAGACTTAAGCTTCTTAAAATTTGAAGTACTGGCATAAGAGTCATACCCCACTTTTCAAAAATAATGCAAGTAAGCAAAAACTTATATTAAGTGCTAATGTCTATTGCTATCCAGTTTTCTTTTTAAGCTACTGATGCCCAGGGCTTTTCCTTTGAGTTTTGGTATTGTCTGAGTGACAGTGCATGGTGACAGACCTTAGTGCAGAGGACATTTCATTTGAGAGTGGCATGCTAATGTTCTCTGTTTTAGCAGCATCTTGGGACTGTCTTCGTTGGGGTACTTGGTGTACTTCTCAGAACTGCTGTGTATGATTTTGACTTTGTCAGTATATTTGGTACTGATAGAATGTGAAGCTTCCCACATGCTTTTGATTTGGTGTTGCTTTGAATGTTGGAGAGGTGAATCTAAAAATTTATATGTAATCATAAGCTCCAAAATAATGTTAGGAAATGCACTCCAAAATCTGGTATTGAAATAGTAATATTCACAGTCTACACTGTGATTTAGAGCCACATAATAGATTGGTGAAGTAGATCTGGTGTGTCTGTACAAACTTTCTAAGGATTAACAAGAATGATCTCCCCTGACTGTGCAGCATCATCCCACAAACTGGCGCTAAGATGGAGTACTGGGAAGAGAAAATCAACTGGCATTCCTTCCCTCTGCTTGTTAGCCTGCTGCAGTATGAACTGCTCTGCTTCAGCAAGCTCTTCCTGACATTTCGGGAAATGAACAAACCAAATCTGTCCCTCCATATGTTATTTTTGTCAGGTATTGTGCCCCTAGCAATGCCAAACTGACGTACAAAAGGATCAAAGTCAGGAGTAGTTCCTTGAGGAAACTGCTTATCTGAATGATGCTCTCTAAATTGTTCCTATAGTCAAGAGGCATCTGAGAATGAGTACTTTTTCTCAGATGGCTTCAGTAAAGTCACATTGTCACAGTCCTTTCTCTGATGACATAGTGCTGGTAAATGAATCCATAATGCTAATTTTGGAAAATGGGCTTTGAAGATTAATGAGGTTGGTAATCAATAAATGTTTTCTGATTCTCCCTTCTGTTTTTTTCTTATTTTTCAGGAAATTGGGACTCTAAAGTTGTTTGCTCTAAGCTAGAACAGATCCAGGCCACCTGAAAGTGTATTCAAGTTGTATCTTATGACTGTTGTTTGATTTGGATAGAGGGAACATACTCCTCTCTGTCTTCTTCCCCTCTCCCTCCCCCCCTTTTTCCCTTCTTCCTTCCCTCTCTCTTCTCCCTCTCTCTCTCTCTCTCTCTCTCTCTCTCTCTCTCGTGTGTGTGTATTTGCTGAGCCAGTACTTTAACTATCTCATGCATGTACCAGCATGTTCACAAATATGATCCTTGGCAGAAAAAACCCCACCAAATGGTGAGCACTTTCATAGAGCTTATAGGCTAGTAGGGCACCTGGATACATGCCAGAGTCCGTGTGACAAGGACATGAGAAGGAGCTCTGAATCACATGAAATAGAGCTGAGGGCTTATGGATAGTTTCTGACAGTTGGGGGAAATCTACAGTATGAAATTTGTGTACTTTAATTTGTCTAATGGAGTATACATTCTTGGGAGTTGAATTAAGGCATATATAGGCCCTGAACCTGGGCCTCATGTGTGTCTGTCAAATGTGTGTATTCCCAGTCCATCTTTGCAAATTTTGGTGGAAGAAGACATGCAAAGTGTTTCTGCTTCCCAGATTGTATCTCAAGCCTTTTTCTTTACTCATACAGCATTTTGGGAAAATTATTAGGACTTGGAATTGAGTAGAAAAGATTACTAAGTATCCTTTCTGTGTTATCCTGTGTTTGTCTCGTGGGTCCTGAAATGACTGTATGGGATACACTCCTTTTTCTTTCTTTAGATAGACTTTTATAATGTGGTGGTAGTATAAGTTAAGTAATAACTGTTCCCATGATTCTTATTTACAATGTTGCAAACAATTTTTGTGCAGGGGCCATGTAATTGATTTCTACCTTGATGAACAGATGTCTTAAGATCACATAGTTAATTGCTGTGTGGCAGGAATTATAAAAACACCCTGTTCATAGTGTTCTATCTCAGTAATGTTTTCATGGTTCTACCATGGTCCAAAAACCAACCAACCAAACAAACAAAACTAACGATTTCTTTTATTAAGTAGTGAGTCCCAACCACACAGGAGCAGTGTTGCTGTTACTTCCCAGAGGGCAGGCTGAACTGATGCTTACAGCAGATGTACCATTTTTATGGAATCAGGAAACAGATTTCAGTAATACAGCCCATAACCACACCTCGAAATTTGTACTGACATCCTCATTAATTGTGGAATGTTTCTGGCATGGGATCATTTTGTTTTTTGTAGGAAACCACATTTTTAGTTTTTGGAAATTATGCTATAATATCAGGTAAATCTTGCTGATTTCATTTTTTGAATTTGGTCTTCCTATAACAACCTGTGTAGAAAGTGAATGTGCACCCTGAAGTGTATAATATGGCCTCTTATGGCATGCTGCAAGCTTGGCATGGACACAGGGAAGACCTCATGCTGCTGCTAGTGCTTGGAGAAAATGTAGACCTGTGGTGAAGCACTTTCCACGGGAAGGTGTGCAGACCCGGCCATAGTGCAGAGTGCCCTGGAAGCAGGCCAAGAGGAGTTGTACCCCAGTGATGCTTGACTGATTTTCACAACAGCCCAGCAGCTGCCTGTAATGCTAGGAGTTTGCAGGTAGGGAGAGAGGGAGTCTTACTTAGCAGCCAATCTAAGCTTGTTCTTTGTTATACTCATGGAAAAGATCCAGAAAGGGAGAGGGAGAGACAGGGAAACAACCTCTAGGACTTTGTGGATGTGTCTCTTACCTGTTTTATAACAATGAAATGGACACAGTAGTAAAGTTACATTTGGGCAATGGTTGCATATTTATGCACCTTAATTCCCCCAAGCTTGATCCCATGTGCTAAGTATTACTTTCTAACTATAGAAATGACTTTTCCCCCAAGGCACCAAGTATTGTATTGAAATTTGTCCCCCCCCCCTTTTTTTAAATTAAAAAATATTTTAGCTTGTTATCTGAATTTGGGGAATAAGAACACATTGAGGCTTGGTGGGTCTCCAAGTAGTGGAGAGTAGCAAGCTGGCATAGGTAGAGCTCAGAGCGGAACACTGACATGGGAACCTCAGGAATTCCCAAGGGCTGGGGAGAACGAGAGGAGGATGAGGATTTCCAGGTGTCTAATGCCCTAGGCTTTTCAGGACTGGAGTAATTTAGACCAGGAAGCCTGGTGGGAACTGTATGCAGTTTTGGCTGAAAACTATCAAATAATCTAATTCTTTAGTTTCTGCTGTCTTGATCCTAGGAACAGTTGGTATCTGGATGTCCTCCCTTGTCTATTTAACAACTCACTTGAATTCATGTTACGGGTTTCAGTAGATGACTTAAAGTAAGCTTGCAATAATTCCTGTTGATTAAAAAAATGCCAGTGAAGAGAATCTGGGTGCTGAGTGGCTCAAACTAATGGCATTCAGAGAAGCCACTGCTCACTCTGAAGTGTGCTCTCGACTGTGACATTAGATAGCTGTGAAAGGATTATGTAGATGGCAGCACGGATACTCGAAACCTATCATAAATTTAACCTTTCTATTACTGTTAGGAGATGAGTTACCGTTTCCACTTGCCAAGTGGGAATCCTGCGGGAGATAGAGTTCCACAGTGCACTTCTGCTGTTCCATTGTATTCTGAAGTGTAAGTGGCTTATGTTTATTTAGTCAGTCTTGTTGTGAATTTGAATCGTTTTTATGGCGTGTAAGAGTTAGGGCTGCTGAGGTAGCTGATAGGCACAGGAACAGTACTCAGTTGAGATGAGGCCACTTCAGAGATGGGAGAGTTTTCAGCCCCCTCTACTGCACTGAGTCATTTTGAGCTGTGCAAGCTGATGCTAATGCCAGTGTATTTCTGTTTGCGTGATGAAGATGAGCCTATGTCCTTTCTGTGCCCTTAAGTTTTTGAGGCTGTGATGGTTTGAATATGAACTAGCTCTCATATATGACATATTTGAATACTTGGTTCTTAGTTGGAAGTGCTGTTTGGGAAGGTTATGGATACTCTTGGATGGGGAGCCTTCCTGTAGGAAGTATGGGACTGGGGCGGCTTTGAAGGATTATAACCTAGCTCCACTTCCTGGTGTTTCCCCCTTGTGTACAGTGGAGCTCTGGCTAGTCTGCTTCCCGACTAGCAGGCCAGCCTCATGTTCTCGCTGCCATGCCTTCCTTGCAGTGGTAGACTTTATTGCTCTGAAAATGTGAGCCAGAATAAACCCTTTTCTTTCCTTACTTGCTTTTTGTCAGTGTGGTTTTTTCACATCGATAGTAATGAAATCAGAGGCCGTACCTGAGAGCTGTTTATATCTTTCATTCTTTTTTTTTAAAAAAAATTCTATTTATTACAATTTATTCACTTTGTATCCCAGCTGTAGACCCCTCCTTCATCCCCTCCCAATCCTGCCCTCTCTCCCTCTTCTCACATACCCCTCCCCCAGTCCACTGATAGGGGAGGTCCTTCTCACCTTCCATCTGACTCTAGCCTATCAGGTCTCATCAGGGCTGTCTGCATTGTCTTCTTCTGTGGCCTGGTAAGGCTGCTCACCAGCCATGGAGTTCATGACAGAGATAGCCCCTGCTCCCATTACTAGGGAACCCACATGGAGACTGAGCTGCCCATGGGCCACATCTGAGAAGGAGGCCTAGGTCCTCTCCATGCATGCTCCTTGGTTGATTCATCAGTCTCGGCAGGACCACTGAGCCCAGATTTTTGGTTCAGGGAGAGATCCAAGATGGTGTTTAAGTTGATGTATACATATACATATATAGTTACTTGGGTTGGTAATCCTCTCTTCACAAGCCAAAACCTAACAGACCCCTCAGCACCAGACATTAGAAGCCTGAATTGTTGGTCAGGATTATCCACGTGACTTCCAAAATATAGGTATTGCTGTTACCCTAGTTGCTTCTTAGAGTTGGAAGGTAAGGCTCTGTTGCTGAAAACATCATGCATTTCAGACACGAGCCAGAGGATCCAAGGTACATCTTACCTGAAAGCCTTCTCCCTTGAGGACTAGCTTTCATGATTCCAGAAGATGTCATAAGTTTTCAAAAAAGAGCAGCAACAGTAGTCCTACTCAGCTATGATGCCTATGAACCACAACAATGACCAGCATGACAAGAAAATGCTAAGGTTGCAGTAGTGGCATGCATATATTAGTGGTAACCAACAGCTTTCTAATTGGACTTTTAAGACCTACTCAATAAGAAGGAAATCATGACCGGTACTAGAAACTTAGGCAACCACTCAGGGCTAGTAAAGTCACGGATCTTGGAGAATAGCCTTCAGCTAGCACTTTTTAAAGCCAGCATAATCCCTAATTACATTCTAAATATCCTTATACCCACAGATAAGTGTACTTCTCACCCAGGAAATGTCTCTTTGCAACTTCTGGAGGCCATTACAGAAAACCACAACCAATCAAAACGTAGAGTTGTATAACACAGGCCCAATTGATAATCTACAACACAACTCCTGCATCTAACATTCAGGAATCATTGCAAAAGAGGAGGCAGAAAGATTTTAGGAACTAGAGGATCAGGAAATTTGCTGTGAGAGTGTTTCTTGTAGAAATGTCCAAAGCTACACCCATAAGATCTTCCTAAAATGGCTCCCTAGCTTGACCTGAACAAAGATGATGATAATAGACACAGTAATGTGGAAGGTAGAAGGTTTCTGAGTCTGTAACCTAGGCAGAGCTACAGGCAACTTAGGAATGCTGAGAGCAGGAAGAACAGACCAGTCGGTTATCCGATACCGAATGGTCAGCCCTGAAATCATTTATATACAGGTAACATCATACAGAACGAGCAGATTGTATCTGTATGATAATGTGTAACAACAGCTAAAGAAAAAAGCCATGAATTTGTATGAGAAAGGAGGGTGGCACATGGATAGGTTTGGTGGGAGGGAAGGGAAAGATGAACTGCTATGATAATCTCAAATTATTTAAAAACATAAATAATGTAGCTCAGCTTTTCACTAGGCTTTTGTACTCTACAGTTAGTCTCAGGGTCTCAGCAGCATTCTGGCCTTTAGAGTCTCTTGGTAACTTCCTTTCTTTGGTTAGATCAGTTATATTTTTATAGACTTTGTATTTTAATTCCAGAATTTCAAGGGATTTGTGGTGAGATGATTCTGTGTAAACCTTACCCCTGCTAGTTGCCTTGTAGTTATCTTAGTTCCATATCTGCTGTCATAGTATCATAGTGGTGATTCAGGTTCCTTAGAGTTTGGTAACAGCCATAGTTTTTATATCCAGTAGGATTGTATATGGTATTCCACACATATAAGGATGTCTACTGAGTAGAAATGATTAATGAAACGTGCATACAGCAAGTTCTCAACGTTGTATATCATACACGATGTCTTTTTGTCTAAACCAGTGAAACTGTTTTTAGCCCCAACTCATCATAGACTCTTTGATAATGTGTCTTTAAAAAATAGAATTCTGTCAGTTGCTTATACAGATACATTCAGTGTTTTGTTTTTAAGTAAAATTAAAGTGTTTGAAAACATGTAAAGCCAAAATAAAACCAAATCTCATGACATTTCCATTGTGATTTCATGTGGAATCTTCTTCTGCCACATAGCAGGGCATTTCATAACTGTTGGAAGCAGGACTTGTGAACTTTGAGTCAGCTTTTTTGTTCTTGTACATAGCTGACGTCATACTTTATCTTTTAAAAAGTCAATGGCAAGCTAGGGTCAGATAGAAGGGGAGGAGGTCCTTCCCTATCAGGGACTACAGAAAGGGCATAGGGAGAGAAGAGGGAGGGTGGGTGGGACTGGGAGGAGACGAGGGGAGGGGGCTGCAGCGGGGAAACAAAATGAATAAATTGTAATAAATAAATATACAAATAAAATTAAATTAGACTATCTCTGACATGCACTCAGTGGCTGGCTCCTTGATCGCCTCTTCCTGGAGGGGGAGCAGCCTTACCAGGCCACAGAGAAAGACAGTGCAGCTAGTCCTGAGGAGACCTGATAGGCTAAGGTCAGAAAGAAGTGGAGGAGGACCTCCCTATCAGTAGACTTGGGGAGGGGCATAGGAGGAGAGGAGGGATGAAGAGTGGGATTGGGAATGGATGAGGGTGAACACTACAGCCAAGATACAAAGTGAATCAAATGTAATTAATAAAAATAAATTAATTATAAAAAGAAAAAATTAAATTAAAAAAAGGTCAATGGTGCAGTATTGAATTTGGAGAATACCGAATTGACCTCCTTAAAGAAATTGATTAGCTTCAGTGATTGGCTCTAGCCAACAGAAAGTTTAAACTTTACTCAAAGACTGTGCTTCCAACTTCTTAATGCATTTTTCTCTTGGAACTGAGGATACAGTGTTGGTTGAAGTTTCAGAGGTGCTCATAAACACCTACTTAATGTACAGTGTAGGAGAAATATAATTTCTATAGAGAAAAGCTATTGCTCCTAATTTCTGAATTTCTGTTAGGAAGTATGAGAGAGAGTACACTGGCAACATAGGAAGAAACAATCCTAGCTTCTGTGCAACACTCGAGTGGTTGCCTCGGATTGAAGGTGTAGCTCTGGAGTAAGGATGGTTGCCTAGCATGTATAAACATGGGCAGCACCTCAGCACTTTGGAAAGAGGGTGGGGAGAACAAAAGAAGTGATGGCCTTTTACATAGGTGGGATCTAAATCGTGTTGATTGCCTTTTATGTACTCCAACTCAGCTTTCCTCTTTGGTCCTCATTTTATATGTTATAGGTTTAATTGTACAGTAAATCAGAGGCTGCATTTTAATACTATTTTTTCCTTTACTAAGTGATTGTACATGAGCAATTGTAACTTTCAATGATGAAAGCTAATTATAATGTGGAACTTAAAGAAGCTTGGAATATATTGACAGTTTTTTTTTTCTTTTTGAAAATTACTTTAATTTCTTTTATCTCTATTCACCATCTTAACACAAGCTTTTAGAATATGAACTAATTTTCAGAAGACTGTTCTTTCTTACAATGTTAGAATTCTGCATGGAGATAGCAAGCTAAATTTTCACCAAAGTTTGAAAGTAATTTTTTCCTCTTTAAAATAGCACTGTCAAGCTCACGGGAGAATGATGCAAATAAGTCTCGTGGGCTAGAACTATTACTATCCTACACATGCAATTTCAGGTGTAGTCAATCTTTATGCAAGCTTAAATTCTAGGCATCTGATATGAAACTTTGCACATGCCGAGATTTTAAATGTCTTTTTATTGAAAATTTCATGTTTAGTGTTGGTTTAAAATGGGGATATTTTCAAAGGTGAGCGCCCACAGAGCTGATTCCCATGAAGTCGTCATATGAATGCAGAAGTTTCCAAAGAGTTCAGTGTCTCCTAAGTGAAAGCTTCATGCTTTTCCAAATGACAGGTTTTCTGCCTTCTGAAGGAATGGTGCTGGAGGGTTTCTGCCTTGTAATATGGCTGTTCTGATAATGCCACGGTCAGCCCTTGGAGCACAAGGTATCTGTGTTGTAAATACAGCAGTAATTCCGATTATATTGTGTAGGAAGCTATAGCAGAGCCTAGAGGTTTTTCAAGAGCTGCATTCCATACTGGTTTATTCTGAGTGTCATTTGGCGCTAGAGGCCATGACATTCATTTCAGATCAGAAGTGTTATCTAGATTCATAACTATCATTTTTAATCTAGATCCTTTCCACATACCTGTGGCTTTATATGAGGATGCTCCTTTTGCTAGTCTTCCATTTTATACTTGTCTGATGAATTTTCATGCATAGTCTTCATTACCTCTCCTTGATAGAAACCACCAAATTGAAGTTCATAGAAGATGAATTAGATGATTCTGATTTCTATCCAAGCTGCCTGTGACTGCCTAGCTCTGTTCAGGTTAGGAACCACGTGTGGGATAATGCAATCTTCTGCTTGGGGGGCTGGCTAGGGATGCTGAAGAGGGTGGCTTGTGGCTAATGAAGAAATCTAATGTTTTTTTCCCTGAAGGGCAGTGAAGTAAGAATGATAAAATATGCCCTTGAATGGTTGACAGGGGAGGAAGTCAGGCTGACTGTCCGGATTGGCTGTAGATTACAGAGGCACTTCTGTGACTGAGTGGTACCAGCAGACAGTATGTGATTTTAGAGGAACAGGGCTGAATACTTCGCGTATGTAATTACAGATGCAGAAGAATGATCTGGGCATTCTGAGGAACCTTCTTGAAGAATAGTAAGAGAATGTGAAAAGTGACAAAAATCTTTGCAATACACCAAAAAGCCTTTATAACCTCTAAAATTATATGCAAAGATGTATTATTAGAGAAAAACACTTGCATGCAAGTCTGGAGATTTTCAGTGATTTCAGAGTCCAAATTGAAGTCTTATTTTTATAATGTGAAACTTTATGGAAATATACAGGGAAAAGTAAGTACTTTTCTACTGCTACTGCAGACTAAATATAAATAAATGATTGTAATTTGGTAGGAAAATACTTTTATTTGGAACTTCCACTGAGTATTTATATATATTTCTGTGAAATCTAGTTTGCATTTTGTTGCATACCTAACTAAGAAGCATGGAGGTGAAACTTAAATTGCAAGAGGATAAATTGCTTTAATAGGCTGTCATAACCACAAGGGTAAATACCAGCCTACCATTTATCTTTTATAGTCAGAATTTTCATTACTGTAAAATGTTGCTTTAAAAAGATCCCTGCATAAAAATAATTGGTTGTTTATTAACAAACAAATCCAGAAGCACAAACTTGCTCAACTTGTTGAGGCATTGGGATCTGGGAAGTTACCCTTTTTTTTGTATTTGATGTTAATTTAGGAATGTTATACTGATTCTCAGTATATATATATATATAGCTCATGCTGTGGGGAGTAGTTTTAAAGTATTTCCTTTTTATTAAGTTAAAGTGCAACAATCTTGTTAGTGAAAAATGAAATTTGAAAGAGTCTTTTTCTATAAAATCTTATTCGAAATAATTGAGATTTTTATGCTGCATTCAGTTATGTCACAATTTATGTAATACTGATTTGGTAAGGATTGTAGTGAAATGTAAATTGGGTTTTGTAACCAAAAAGGCTGGTACAACTTGATGATTTTTTTTGCTCTTAACTTAGAAATATATCTTGATCTATTAATGGCTGGGAAATTAATATATAGTTTGAGAAAATTCTTTAGAGGAAGATTATCATTTTTGGAAGTTGTGTAGTGTAATATAATGATTATGTGTAGTAAGTTTTCATCTTACTACAGTAGCATATGTGAAGAGGAGAGATTATTTGTTGAAATGAGCAAGCCTAACTTAGTGACCCAGTGTTCCATCTTTCTGTGAGGAGGAAGAGAAGGTAGCAAATGATGCTGTTTGTAGCTGCAGGAAGCTTTAATACTGGCAGCAAGAAACTAGCTACTTGTGAAAGCAGCATGAAATGTGATGTGGAACAGCTGTCTAATTTATCAGCCAGAACAAATGGCTCCTGTTTTAAGATATCCTTTACCCCAGGTGCCCATTATTGACCTGTTCAGTCTACAAATGTTTGTTCAAAACTAGAGAAAGTTTGCCAGTTAAAATAATTAAGGCAAGTGAACCACAACATTTTTCCAAATGTTCTTTGATTTATTCAGGATTTTTATATGGATTATTAGGAACCTAAAAAGCTTCAAGGTATAAGCCCAGAAGAGCAGTTAGCTTCATCAGTCCACATCTGCAGGAGCCCTTTTGTTCAGCTCTGGGGACTTAAATCCAGTACCGGCATTCAGTGAAGATCTCTAGTGACATGAATAAGTGTACAGTTTTCTAAACTACTCGTATAGAGCTAACTTACTTAATAAGATTTTCAAAATTACTTTATTTTCTAAATCTTTGTGGTAAAAGTTTTACCGCTAGAGGAATTTCATGTAACTTTAAACAGGAGTAGTGCCCGCCCGTCTTCAGTGACAGATGAGTGCTATAGAACGCCTCTCTGCTGTGCCTCCTCATTTAATCCTCCCTAAAATTTAGATGAAGTAACTGAATTTGGATTTTTTAATTGAAATTTTATTTTATGTGTATAAGTCTGTAAACTACTTGTAGTGCCCGAGGCACCCAGGAGCAGGTATTGGATCCTCTGGAACTGGAGTTACAGATGGTTATAAGCTGCCATGTGAATGCTGGGAATAGAACTCTGTTCCTCTAGACGGCCCAAAACTGCTGAGCCACTTCTCCAGCTTTTCTTATGTTGTTTGTTTTTAAAAAAGCTACTAATTTGTGCCAGGTACCATATTGAGTATTGGTTGATACAGTATTGAGCCAGCATCTACCCTTCCTGGTCAAGGGTACAAGAGTTACCAGTTAACATGATAATTGCTGTAAGATATCCAGGAGTATTTGAGAAAAGGATAGAGTGAAAGAATTTTTTTTTTATTCTTTATTAATTACACTCTATTCACTTTGTATCCCCCCTGTGGTTCCCTTCCTCCTCCAGTCCCAATCCCTCCCTTCCTCCACTCTCTGCATGCATGCCCCTCCCCAAGTCCACTGATAGGGGAGGACTTCTTTTCCTTCCTTCTGATCCTAGTCAATTAGGTCTCATCAGGAGTGGTTGCATTGTCTTCTGTGGCCTGGTAATGCTGCTTCCCCCTCAGGGAGGTAATTAAAGAGCAGGCCAATCAGTTCATGTCAGAGATAGTCCCTGTTCCTATTACAATGGAACACACTTGGATACTGAACTGCCATGGGCTACATCTGTGCAGAGTCTTAGGTTATCTCTATGCATGGTCCTTGGTTGGAGTATCTGTCTCAGGAAAGACCCCTGTGCTCAGATTTTTTGGTTCTGTTGCTTTCCTTGTGGAGTTCTTGTCCTCTCCAGATCTTACTATTTCCTATTCTTTCATAAGATTTCCTGCACTCTGCCCAAAGGTTGCCCATAAGTCTCAACATCTGCATTGATAGTCTGCAGGGCAGAGCCTTTCAGAGGTCCTCTATGTCAGGCTCCTGACTTGTTCCCTCTTTTCTCCTTCTTCTGATGTCCATCCTCTTTGCCTATCTGAATAGAATTTTCTGCACCAAGGAAGAATCGGGGCTGTCATTGAGGTTATTGGTATGCTAGTCTGAAGTTAGATCTGTCACAGAAAAGTGAAGGCACAAAAAACAGAACATTTTTGACTTTGAAGCCTTTGGTGGCTTGTCTTTTGAAAGATTGGGCTTTTGTTTGAATGGCTGGTTAATTTTTACAGAAAACTTGAGAATCAAGTAATAAGCCCTGGATTGCTCTGAAATTAACAGACTAGAGCAGAAAGGAGGAACAAAGGAAAGAGACAGTGAAGAATTCACCAGTGAAGCTGGAGGAAGACTATGGATGGCCAGAGACGTGGCTAAAATAAGAAAATACAGTGGGGGGGGCACTAGGGTTTGTTGTGTTTATGGTCATTGAAATGATGTCCAAAAGGTAGCATGGACATTGACATTGTGGAGTCATAGAGGATTTTGATATGTTTCCCTTGGGTGGGAGTCAAAGCCTCAGTATGATGGTTTTAAACAATTACAATACAGTTTTCAAATATTGTTATTTTTTTTTTTCTGAGACATTTTTCTATATTGTACAGCAGGGAAATGAGGTAGTCTGAGCAGGAATTTTGTGTGTGTGTGTGTGTGTGTGTGTGTTTGTATGTATGTGTTTGTTTGTGTGTGTTACACACTTATGAAGGCCACGGGACAGTGTGTAGGAGTTCTCTCCTCCCACCACTTGAGTTCTAGGCATTGATCTCAGGTTGTCAGGCGTGGTAGCTGAGCTGTCTTGCTGACTCAGCATGATTTTTTTATTCCTTTGTTTTGGTTTGTTTGCTTTGGTTTTTTTGAAAAAGGGTTGTCTGTGTAGCCTGGACTTGGCTGTCCTGGACTTGTTTTGTAGACCAGGATGGCCTCGTACTCACAGAGATCCACCTGTCTTTGTTTCCATGAGTACTGGGATTAAAGGCATGCGCCACCAGACCAGGCTTGCCCAGCTTCAGCATGATTTCTTTATGAAACTGAAGTCAGCGGCTCAAACAGTGAATTTTAAAATCAAACATTTTAATATAATATCATCAAAAGATGTACTGATTTTACTCTTACTTGCTAAGGATTGACAGAAGAAAAATATTAAAAGTCCTCTTTTCTATTATTACATTTTTTTAAATAAGAGCAGAAAACTTTGTGTAGTAAGTGACTGCAGCTCATACATACGACAGTTTCACATCTGAGCTGAGTGGTTTAGACAGCACTGGTTGGTGTTGTGTGCTAGAATGTCAGAGGCCAGTGGAAGGTGTTGAGTTCCTGTGGGCTAACCTGGTGTGGGAGCTGAGAACTGCACTTGGATCCTCTGGGAGAGCAGGCAGCGCTTGGATGTTCCTACTTGGCTCTCTTCAAATCAGCTAGGTAGAGAGGAACTTGGAGCAAGATTGTAAGTCTTGTTATCATAACTAAAAAACACTTTATTGAGAACAAAAGAGGCTTATAATCTATTTATCGTAACTAGGACTTCTGAAGTAATGGTTTATTAGTTTTCTGCACACTCAAAGAACATATCGACACCCAGGAAATATCACAGTGTTGGGAGTTCATTTACTATAAAAATGTGTTTGATAAGCTCATGAACTGGAAGAATTCAGAAGTACCAGAAAATTAAAACTACAGTGTGCAAAAATGACTGCTTTATTGAGAACAGTGGAGATCAGCTTGTTAAAATGAGACGTTTTTGTAAAATTGTAATTGGGTTTCAGCATGACATGGGAGCTAATAGAAATCTTTTATGTAAGTGTGGAAGTCACAGCATACTGAGGTTGTTCTGGCATCTGTCTGTTGATTACAGAGCACTGTCCAGGCACCCTATCCAGGGTGTTTTAGGAGAGACAGAAAACAATCTGCCCTTGAGGCCTGGGGTAGAGATGGTTTCAAATTTTAGTGTCTGTCACAAACAAATGAATCTATTGTCCCCATTTTAAGATATATATGGTCAGTGTTCTCATATTTGGCTTCTGACTGTCTAATAACTGTTACATGTGCAGTGAACTATAGGTAGAGTTCTAACAAAAACTGCATCTACATCGAACAGCATGTAGAATCAGCGTGCTAGCCAGTGTTTGATTGGCTTCTTACAGAGCCATTAGCATGTAATTGGATTTTCAAATTACAGGATATTCCATCAACTCTGGAGCTCTATTTTTGAGGGAGGATATGTGATAAATTCAGAGCATCCTGTATGCAGGCTGCAGTTTTAGGAGCTTTATCTTCTAGCTGGTATTTTTGTATTTGCTTGTGGGTCACATCAAGTTTTAGTTCCTGTTCTAAAGTAATATCAATCATCTTCTTTAGAATTTCCTTTTAAGGACTATAATTCTCTTCCTGACAAGAACATAAAATTCAAGTGGCAAATTTTGTATGTTGTACTTACTTGCAAGTGAATATTATTTTTTCAAGAAAATTAGCATGAGCTTGAATACATTGTTTTGTAGAAGTTTCTATGCCGATTCCATGGTGGCTACACAATTTTCCTTCCCATTGAATTGACTGTTGCTTTTCCCATAATCTTCTCAAAATTGATTATAGCCATTATGACTCCCAGCCTATTTTTATTTAAAATGAGTTTAAATATCTCAATAAAATATTACTTTGTGTGTGTGTGTGTGTGTGTGTGAGGGATATGTTGGTAGCTAACCTTAGGACTCTGGTGGACTCCTGAGGTAAATGTTTGGCAAGGGTACTTACCTTTGGGTACTTAGCCTTTGTTAGAGGTGTGCACCGTGAGAACATTCCAGGACTACTGCCATCAGTTCATCCATTAACTATATCTGAGTACTTTATATTGGACCTGGAACTCATCTTAAGGATTGTGGGAATGTCAACAGAGTTACTTGGCTTGTATTTCTATGATGCTCAATTTTAAAAAGATTTATTTTACTTTTAATTATGTGTATGTAATATAAGTAGAGGTAACTGAGGAGCCAGAGGCATTGACTCCCCTGGACCTGGAGTTACAGGTTGTTGTGAGCTCTCCAACATGGCTGCTGGGAACTAAACTCACACCTCTGTGATGACAGTCTGTTCCCTAAACCACTGAATAATCTTTGGTAGCCCTTAAAATACTTTATTTTTGAATGAAGGAATCAAATTGTACCCTGAAAGACAAATTTCAATAAGCTAGTTATGACACAGGCTGGTATTATTTTTTTCTTTTTTAAAAATGTGTCTGGGTATATTTCTTGCATTGTCTGTGAACCATGTACATACAGTTCCTGTGGAGGCCAGACAGGACATCAAATTCCCTGGGAGCTGGAGTTACAGACAGTTGTGAGCCTCCATGTTTGTGCTGGGAATTGAACCCAAATACTCCGGAAAAGCAGTCAGTGCTGTTAACTGATGAACCATGTCTCCCGTCCCCACTGTTATTATGAAACTGCTGAGTGTTATTTTCCAGTTCATTTGTTTTTTTGTTTATTCATGTACTTCTAGACCTTTTAGGCTCTTACGTTTTAGTTATTTATTTAGGAAAGAGCATAGAGCTGTGTGCTGGCTAGTTTTATGTTAACTTGACACAAGCTAGAGTCATTTGGGAAGAAGAAAACTTAGTTGAAAAAAATACCCTCAACAGATTGGCCTGTTGATAAGTCTGTTGTACATCTTCTTGGTGGATGATTAATGGAGTCAAGCACAGCCTGTTGTGGGCAGGGTCACCTCTGGGCACCATTAGAAAGCAGATGGAAGGGGAGGAGGACCTCCCCTATCATTGGACTGGGGGAGAGGCATGGGAGGAGAAGAAGAAGAAGGAAGAGGGAGGGCAGGATTGGGAGGGGATGGGGAAGGGGCTATAACTGGGATATAAAGTGAATAAACTGTAATTAATAAAAATTAAAAAAAGAAGGCAGATTGAGTAAGTAAGTAAACCTTGTTCGTCCATGGCCTCTGCTCCAATTCCTGCCTCAAGGTTCCTCTCGTGCTTGAGTTCTTGCCCTGACTTCCATCAGTGATGGTCAGTTTACCTGAACGTATGAGGTGAAATCAATACCTTCTTCCTCAAGTCATTTTTGGCTGTGTTTATTACAGCAATAGAAATCCTAAGACGGGCTGGGTTAGGTTTTCAGTTGTTCCTGACAGTCCTTAACCCCTATATATGTTTGTGTCAGCATCAGCACATTCATGATACAGAAATGTTCCATCACCACAGGCCCCTGTCTTCCCTTTATGGCCTCACATTCCATTTTTCTCCACCCCTATCTACTTTGACCAGTCACCTGGCCAGAAACTCTGCTGTTTTAAGTTCAACAGTTGTATCTGAATAGGACCATATCTAGTATGTATTTGAGATTGTGTTCTTCAGAGTCCTCCCAATTGTCTAGCATATTAGTACTTCTTTTCTTGTTGAGGATCTTTTGGCACACTGTACCAACATAACCAGTTACCCCTTAGTGAACACTAGGTTGTTTCTAGTTTGGGATTTTTAGAAATGAAGCTGCTATCAATGGTGTATGCTCATTTTCTGTGGATAAGTCTTTATTTCCCTGAATAAGTGCCCAGAAGTCCAGTTTCTGGGTTGTAGTGTAGCTGCATGGTTAATTTTTAAAGGATCTGTTCTTTTTCTCTGGGGTGTCCATTCTCAGTGATGAGTGAGTGGTGCCTTCCTATCATTTGGTATTGTCACTGCTTTAGTTTAGACATTCCAAAAGTGTGTAATGATAACATGTGGTTTTGATTTGCATTTCCTACTGACCAATGATCACATCTTTTTGTGTACTTATTTGTTATTGTGTTCTCTGTGAAAATGTATGTTTATGCTTTTATCACTTTCTAATTAGATTACTTGCTTTTGTACTATAGAATTTTGAAAGTTAATTTCCTTTCTCCTTTGTTAGGTATATAGTTTTCAGATGTCCTGTATAAGTCTGCAGCTTGTCTTTCCAGCCTCCTGAACAAGAGGGTCTTCCACAGGGAATGCCTTAAGTTTGCAAGGTCCAGTTTACCACATTGTTTTATGTAACATGCATTGGATGTCAACCTTGGGAGTTTTTATAATAATTTTTTAGTTTTGAAATTTTAATGTAATTATATCATTTATCTACTTCCCCTTTTCCCTCTGACCCCTCGCATACACCACTCCTTTCAATTCATGGCCTCTTTTCTTTAATCCTTTAATTGTTAAAGAAACACACACACATTCACACACACACACATTCCTAAAGATATAAATACAGCCTACTCAGTCTGGATAATGTTACTTGTGTTTGTGATTTCAGGGCTGATCACTTGGTTTTGTACAACCATGGGAAACACTGTTCTGCTCTCAACGTTGCTTGGTTGCCTATAGTTCTTTGTCTAGGGTTGAGGCCTCCAGAACATACACATTTACCCATAAGTTAGCAAAAGTCTTCACCGTTCCTTCCTTTCTAGGCATTTCATTTTCAATAGACTTTGTTATTGCCTCCTTTCATTTTCTCTTTGCAGTTGAGAGATTATATACCTTGTTTTTTTTTTTTAATTTTATCATATAGTTTCTATATGTATTCTTTTCATTGTTACATAGATTCTACATTGTTTCTACATTTGACTTCAAGTATAAAGTTAATCATCATGTAACTGGTGTAAAACAAAATATTTAAAATGTTCAACCTACAAAGACAAAGGGCTTATTTTGGCTTGCAATTATGGAAGTTTCTGTCCCTATTCTGTTGGCCCCATTGCCATTGAGGTGAGGCACTGACCATAGTAGCGAGGCAGTGATTCTGGATGTGAGTGCATGGTTGAGGAAGCTGCTCACAGATAGTGTTAGAGAGTAAAGAGAACAGTCAAAGAGAAGGCACAGGGTTCCAGTAGACTCTTCAGAGCACTGATATAGATAACCAGGAGACTTCCACCTGGTCCCTCTTTAATGCTTCTAGTACCTCATGGTACCACTATATATGGAGATTTTTTTAATATGTGGGCTTTGAGTAAACATCTGTCCAAACCACAGTATTCTCTCTACCTGTCTGAGTGGAGTGCTCAAGGAATTATCTACCTGCTTCCAGTGTTGAGATCCACAGCTGGTAGGAGATTATGCAACTCTAGTCCCTGATGGTGTTTGTGAGAACAAAACCTGCAAAAATTAAATTTAGCAATATTTATTAGAGCCAGAAAGTAATTCATGAATTAAGCAGGCCTGTTAATCAGTAAAGTTCAGAGGGTGCAACCCAGGAACCAAGAGCAGAAAGTATTTACAGATGGAAAAAGAAAATAACACAGAGAAATAGCCAGGTTCATCTCAAGTTTGGTTGCAGCTGATTTGCACAATAAGTTAAGTTACAGTGTACCAAATTTAACTTAGTTTAACTGTGGGCAATTTGAAATCCTGTATCGTCAGGAAATCCCAAGTACTGGGGGAAAGTACCCACAGGAAGGTACTCGTGGCACAGAATTTCCTGGAAGGTACCTACTTGTTGGGAAGGGGTAACAAAGTTTACTCAGGTGGAGATGCCTTCTTTTGTTTCTCTGAGACTAGATGCTGTGGTATCAATGGAAAACAATTCACAGCTATTCTGTGACCTGCATTTGCTGTGAAGCCTGCTAAGGTAAAAATGTTGGGTAGTCTGCTGTGGCCAGTGTTTGAACCTCTTGAGAGGGATATATGGAAGGTCCTGGTTGTTGCTGGAGGAAAGAACTAAATGCTACACTGAGGCCCAGGAGATAAGTACACCTTAAGGTACAAGATGAGCTCTTTGCTTCTGCTTTCCAGTGTCCTTTTAGCACCTTCTGGAATTATATCCAGTTGGGGAGCTTCCCTGGGAAATCTGAATAATTTCTGTTCTAATGCAGTAGAGTATGTGAGAAATAGGGAACTTGGAATTAATAGCCAAAGCACTGAAAGTTGACAAAAGCTCCCAGTCCTGAGAGATCCAGGCAGCTGCAGAATGTATCACTCTGCAGTGACTAGCAAGAAGCTACATATTAAGAACAGAGAATGTGGCATATGCAACTTAGTTCCTTCAATGAGTAACTTCCAGACAAAACAACAACAAAAAAAATGAGGTGAAACTGGAAGAGTCTGAAGAGGCAGGTGTGAATGTTCTGGTTCTTACTTGAACTAATCAGTCATAAAAAGATTGAGCACAGTAGGTGCTAGATATGGAACAGTCACTAAATTTCTGGATGTGATAGTGACACTGTGATATCTATATATAGAAATAAATGTTGGTATACTTTAAAGATCTCTTTAAGGTCCGTTTCATAATAGTTATAGATTAAATATTGTAATTTCTAGGATGTATCTCAATAATGTATGTTAAGTTTACATATTAAAAAACTCAGAGTAAGGCTTTTTTTCAGATCATAAAAGTTATAAAGTAGCCCTATCTTACCTGTATACGGATGTTATCAATCACAAACAATGACCTGTCTTTAAGATAATGTAATTGTGAATCATGTTGTTTGGTTTTGCTTATAAAGAGCTGTTAGGAATTTATGGTGGTGATAACTGGCATTTCCTGAGACATATTCCATGGCTATACTCATATGCACATATTTTGACTTCATACTTTATGATGTGAACAAAAGTGTCTCGTGCTTTATGGAGTGGTTGATATTGTCTCGTAGCAGAAAAGCAAATGTGCTATGAGCTTCAGCAGTCTTTTTGACATAGATATATGTTTTCCACTCACAAGCCTGAATATGTATTCCTCTGACATGTTTACTCTATCTGTAAACCATGGTATTCTTAAACATTGCAGATGTGACTTCTGTACTATTTATCTTATGCTGATGCAGTATTTATAACATAAACTGGAGGCAGAGAGAGTAAGAAATATTCACGTTAAACATCAGCACAGGACACTGGCAGTTAGTGCTTTTAAATTCCTGTAAATTCCTGTAAATTCCTAAATTCCTGTAAAGTTTTGAAACAAAATCTTTTGTGGATAATTTTCCATTGTTCCTAAGGTCTACATTCATTTCCTCTTGTTCATATTCATACACTTGCTCATGTAACATTTTTAAAACATAGAAACTTCAAATGACTTGACAAAGATAAAGCTGTATATTTAGGAAGTATGTATAATAGTTATGGGTGGTCATGGCTGAGTAGATGAAGAACAGGGTACATTGTTTAATAGATGTTTCCCCTAATGAGCTGTCCAAACATGATTTTGTCAGAAGATGGTAGAACACTCCAGAAAAAAGGGGCTTGTCTTTCTCGTACCTGTGTATTTGTCCTTTCTAAAGAGGTTTCACTCAAAAGGTTTGTGGAGTTCAGTCTTCTGCCTGAAAGCATGGTGTGTGTGTGTGTGTGTGTGTGTGTGTGTTTGTATGCATGTGCACATATGTGTGTGTTGTGTGTTATGACGCTATGTATTTTAGCAAGTATGGGTAAGTATGGGTAAGCTAACAGTTGGTAAGCCACAGGTTCATGGTTGTTGGTAGAGAAGATAAGACACTTGAATCACAGAAGGGTCAGTTCACTCCTGCAGTAGCAATAGCCAAAGGGTAAACATTTGAGTCTCTGTTTTTAGATGTTATTTCCTGAGGAAGGATGTGAATAGGGTCACGTGACACTTTTGGGGAGAATGAGAAGAACCCAGAGCTTATGAGTGTTAAATTTTTATAGTGAAAGGAACCCAATTCAGTACTACCATTTTAAGAGGCTTCTACTCCAGGTATGTCACTTATAAAGGTCCTTAGAAAGATGATCTGCAATAAGAGCAGCAGATAGCTCACAAGATGTGCAGAGGACTGAAAAGACTCTTGGAAAACTAAACCCCACCACCACCACCACCACCACCACTTCTGTACTGTTGTGGCTCCTGATGAATTCTCACATGAATACTCCACTCTCAATTACATTGATTAATCAGGTGACATGAGACTATTCTTGTCTATTAAAAGTTTGCCTCAACAGGAGTCTACCACAGAGGGCCTCTGAAAGACTCCACCCTGCAGGGTATCAAAGCAGAGGCTGAGACTCATAGCCAAACTTTGGGCAGAATACAGGGAATCTAATGAAAGAAGGGGGAGATAGAAAGACCTGGAGGGAACAGGAGCTCCACAAGGAGAGCAACAGACCCAAAATATCTGGGCACAGGGGTCTTTTCTGAGACTGATACTCCAACCAAGACATGGAGATAACCTAGAAACCCTGTTCAAATGTAGCCCATGGCAGCTCAGTCTCCAATAGTGTCACCTAGTAAGGGGAAAAGGAGCTGTCTATGATGGGAACTGATTGGCCTGCTCTTTGATCACCTCCCTCTGAGGGGGAAGCAGCCTTACCAGGCCACAGAAGAAGACAATGCAGCTAATCCTGATGAGATCTGATAGACTAGGATCAGATGGAAGGGGAGGAGGTCCTCCTCTATCAGTGGACTGGGGGAGGGGCATGAGTGGAGAAGAGGGAAGGAGGGGGCTACAGTTGAGATATAAAGTGAATAAAGTGTAATTAATAAAAAATAAATTAATAAAAAACCCCAAAAAAGTTTGCCTCAAAAAATGTATTTGAAGGCACTATCAGAAATATTCCAAAGAACAAGCAAAAGCCAGCTTGGGAGAGGATGCTGGTAATATCTGAAAAGTTAATGGACCTCAGTAAGATTTAGCAAGACTGTTGCTGACACTCTGAAATGGAGTGCCTTCACCTACTGAGAGATGCCATGTCCATTTTCACTTCTGTGTTGTTCTTTCGGAAGCTGAATAGCAGCAGCAGCCCTGTGCATATGGGGTTCCTGAGGAGCTAAGCAATCAGGGAACCAGGAGCAGGCACTTGTAAAAGATTTCTAAAAACCTGGGGCTGCAGCAGTCAGTGGTTTTGCTTTAAGGGTGGTTGATAAGGTCCCCTCGGGGATATAGCTTCTATTTTCTATGTATAGCTAAGATGCCCCCTGCAACAGGCCAGCTGGTCTTTGAATGCATTGTTTCTGTTTAACAAGTTAGTCTCATTGACTCTTTCACACTTATCCACTCGCTAGTAAGATGTAGCCCATGGCAGCTCAATATCCAAGTGGCTTCCCTAGGAAGGGGAACAGGAACTGTCTGGCATGAACTCTATGGCAAGCTCTTTGACTTCCTCCACCGTGTGGGAGGAGCAGCCTAGCTAGGCTACAGAGGAGGACATTGCAGCCAGTCCTGGTGAGACCTGATAAGCTAGGGTCAGATGGAAGGGGAGTAGGACCTCCCCTATAAGTGGACTTAGAGAGGGGCAGGGAGGAGATGAGGGAGGGAGGGTGGGATTGGGAGGGAATGAGAAAGGGGGCTACAGCTGGGATACAAAGTAAATAAACTGTAGTTAATATAAAAAATAGAAATAATAAAAGGAAAAAAATCAGGTGTAAAAAAAAAATAGTCCAAGGACTATTCATGGAGATAACCTAGAACCCTGACAATGCAGCCACTTCTGATAATAACTGATAGACTAGGATCAGAAAGAAGGAGAGGAGGACCTCCCCTATCAGTGGACTTGGGGAGGGGCATGCATGCAGAAAGGGGGGGGAGGGTAGGACTGGGAGGGGAGGAGGGAGGGGCTTATGGGGGGATACAAAATGAATAAAGTGTAATTAATAAAAGTTAAATAAAAAAAGAAATGTACCTGAAACTTGGAAGTAAAAAAAAAAAAGAGTATTGAACCGGAGATTCACAAGGCAGTTTTATGAATCCCAAAACAACTCATAATGATTTTTCAAAAAGTGTGTACTGATTGATTGCCTCCTGATTGATATACTGTGTCTAAAATTCCAAGGTTGCCTCTGTTGGCCAGTGCTCAGATTGATGGACTTGTAGCATGAGGTTGTTGGTAAAGCTGTGCAGGCCAGCAGTGAGATAATGCCACAATTCACAGTTAGCCAACTGTTGGACATTTGAACTGCCTTTAAACCCTACTTATCCTTATGTCCAAAGTTCATTAGTTAATTAGCACTTGATATTGAACAAATATTAACAAATAATTGAATGTTCTTGCTTCCAAAGAGATTATTAAAAGCCTGTTGCCTCAAGGGAACTAAATCTTTATTCCTGCTTTGAGGTTAGATATTTTATTAATATTTTTTTTGGATTTATTTTATTTTATTTTTCTTATCAGTTACATTTTGTTAATTCTGTATCTCAGCTGTATCTCACTCCCTCATTCCCTCCCCAATCCCATCCTCCCTCCCTCGTCTCCTCCCTGCCTCTTTCCAAGCCCACTTATAGGGGAGGACCTAATATTTTTAAATATTTTACTCAGAATATATGGGCTTTCCACAGTATTATATTTGTTGTAATTTAAAAATATTTTCTCCTGTCTTTTATATATTCTGTTTCAGTTTCATTTTAGGATATTTCCTGAATATATTTTCCTTTATCTGCACTTAGATCTCTATTAAAGACTCTTCCTGTCTTTTGCCTTTGTTGAATTTGCTTACTTTTAAGTTAATCCTTGTAGGGATTTGAACAGGAATGACCCTTACAAGGCCTGGCATTTGAGTACTTGGTCACCATCTTGGTGGTGCTATTTGAAGGTTTCGGAGGGACATATGTCAGTGGGGCCAGGATTTCAAGCAAAAATCCTCCTACTTCGAGTGTACACTCTTTGCTTTATGGTTCTGGGTCCAAGATGTGAGCACTTAGCTCCCTACTCCTGCTATCATGTCTGCCCTGTGCTGCTGTGCCTTCCTTTGAACTGTAAGCTGGAGTACACTCTTCACTCTATATGCCTTGGTCATGGAGTTCATCACAGCGATAAAAACGTCACTAACCCAATCACTATCAGTGTAGTCCCTTCTTGCTTTCTTCCCATCATTCTTTTGCAGTTATCATGCCCTTACTCTCTCAGAGCACTCATTACGATGGCTCTCCCTGAACCCCTGGAATCATCTTGAAGTGGTTGTTCTACAGTTCACCAATATTTTTTCATATACTTGCATATACTTCTGTATCTATAGGTCCTGGTTGTCTTTTTACATTTCGAGTGAAAGGTTTAGTTGATTGGCTTAGACTGGTATGGCTTTCCTTTATAGTTATGTGGGCTAGTATATCCATAGAAATTATTTTCCAGAAATCCATCTTCACAAGTTCTTGCCACATAGTTAGCATTAATTTTAGAGGATTATGAATTTTTATTAGTAACAGTGGGGTATTTGTGAAGCTCCCTTGTATCAAGAGCCACGATGTGTTTCAGGTACCTAGCATATCTCCATAATCTTTTAAAATAACTTGAAAAGTTGAACAAATCAATTTTATAATTAATTTTATTCAGATATATTCTAACTTATTCAAAAACAGTTGGTGGGGGTTATATCACTCAACAGGTTAATTTCAATTTTGCTGAAAAAACTAAGAGTTCACTTTCCTAAATGTGCTACTTTGCCATGAAGTCAATTCTGTGTGTGTATGTACATGTATATGCAGTGCTAGAAGAGCAGTCTACCAGTGAGCTCATCCCCAGCTTAGGTATCACTCTAAAATACTAATAAAAGTTAGTAATATTGTAAAAAATAATTTAGCAAGCAGGGAAAATTCAGGAGGAGTGCAGAGAGTGTTTAAGGAATCTTTGTCTACTAATGGCCAGCTCAAGGAGTCCTTATTCTAGTGCAGAATTTTGGAGTGGGTAATGTCCCTATGTGTTTTCTGAATCTTTAAAGGTTCATGGGGATCATGTAGTGCTGGCACATCAGTACGTGCTGATGGTTATGAGAATCTTATTTTTTAATTTTTTCATACATTTTATTGACTTGAAATTATAGTATTTTTAATCATACTCTTTAGTCTCCCTCCCCTCCTAACTTAATGTTCTATCTCTCTCTCTCTCTCTCTCAAAAAACAATCATGAAGTGTAAAGAGTTTTTAAAAATAACAACACACACACCCCCCTAACTACTACTCAGCATGAGTCTGCCATGGTGAGTTGTTGACATATTCTGTATCACTCTACTAGAGAAAACTTATTTTCCCTCTTCTAGCAGAGATCAGTTTTAAATAGCTTCTTGGCTAGTGGTGTGGCTTTGCATCCCCTTCTTGTCTTCCTGCTAGGATTGTATCCAGATTGAATTTATATAAGCTGTAACAGTCTCTTTGACTTCACATGTGTATCAGCTCTGTTGTGTCTGGAAGACACATTTTCTTGTAGTCATCCATAAACTGTTACATGTGTAATCTCTCTGCCTACTCTTCCTCATAGACCCCCTGAGCTGTAAAGGGAAAGTGTTGGTAAAGACATCCCAGTTAGGTTCGAGGATGCAGTCGTCTCTCAGTTTCTGCAAATTCACCAGTTGTAGGCCTTTACTAATTGCCATCCACTGCAGGAATATTCTTTGATGTGGGTTAAGTGAGGTGCAGATCAATGGGTATAGCAGTATGTCATTAGGAATTATTTATTACTATGTTCCTTTAGCAGAATTATAATGGGAGGGGGGTGCCAGTTATAATGGGACTTATTTGACAGTCAGCTCCTGAATACATTTTTGTTAATTTTGAAATCTTGGTCTTAGCTTAGACTTGTTCCCAACTAGCTCTTGTAACTTAAATTAACCCCTTTATACTAATCTACGTTCTACCATGTGGGTCAGCATCTGTTTCTTCCTCCGCATCTGGCTAGCTTATCTTCCTGCCTCAGATTCTTTCCTAGCTCCTCCCTCTACCAGAAGTCCTTCCTATCCTCTCCTGTCTTTGCCATTGGCCATTCAGCTCTTTATTAAACCAATCAGAAGGTGAGGGAAATGTATGTTTAACAAATATGATTCAGGTGCTGAGCAATTAGAATAACAAAACCAAAGTCTGGACAGTACTTAGCCATCTGGTGGAATGGAGTTAACAATACAAAGACAACCTTCACACAGTGTGCAATAACGTCCCCCAACATAGAGTAATGATACTAGGTTTTCCCCTTTGGTCCATGGCCTATCTAGGCTCAGGTTCTTGGCTGCCTTAGCAGTGTTAGACATGGTTTATATTTCATGAAAGTAGGTCTTCAATTCAATCAATAAGTGGTTAGTTGGTTATTCTCATATCTTTTGTGCCACTACTGTACCAGTATATCTTATAGTCAGATTGCTATAATAGGTCACAAGTTCACAGCTGGAAGATGTTGATGAGTACGTTTCTCCTCCAGAAGCATGCAGTACTTTCCAGTACCACAAACGTTTGTCTGGAGGGATAAAGCTGCTAGCTGGGCAGTAGGCTCAATTTCTCCATGTTTGATGACACAGGTAAGTAGTAGCTTCTGCACCAGGGTCTTACCATCAGGCTGTGGAGGGTAGCCAGTGTCTTGACAATAGCTGTAATATTCTAGGTTGTCTATGGGACCTCTTTGGCAAATGACTCAACATAATCTTATCCATTCCTGGTACTAAGGGGTTTTTATTTATTTGTTTGTTTGGTAGCCTAAGATGTCTAGTTGGGGCATTGTCTTCTGAATTGCTTCGTGACTCTATTTAAAGTCCTTTTATATATGTGTATTTTAGGAAGTTCCTATATTATTAGATTTCAATATGTCTTTTCAAAAGGCCTTTAATTTTAGTTGTTCTAATCTATATTCCTTTTTCATCTTTCTTTCTCATCCCCTAATGAATCCTCCTATTTTAATTTTTCCTTTATCTCTTTATTAGACTATATCCTATTTCCTGTTTCTTAGAGAATCTGCTAACCCTGATCTCTTTCTAACTTTCTCTCTGTGGTTATTCTAAATAAAATGCACATATCTAAAGTTTAAAAGCTAACATCCACATATGAGAGAAAACATTGTGTTTGTCTTTCTGAGTCTGGGTTATCTCACTTGGGATGATTACTTCTAACATCATCCATTTACTTGAGATTTTCTTTTTTCTTAACAGTTGAATAATATTTCATTGTGAAAATGTACCACATTCTCTTTATCCATTCATCAGCTGATGAACAGCTAGGCTGTGCCCAAATTCTGGTTGTTAATAATAGAACAGCAGTGAATATGGATAAGCAAGTGTCTCTGTACTAGGATATAGAGTCCTTTAAGTATAAGCCCAAGGATGGTATAGTTAGATCTTGTGATAGGTCTTTTTTTTTGAGGAGACAGCACACTGATTTTCATAGTGGCTATGCAAATTTACCCTCACACCAGGAATAAATAAATGTTCCTCTTTCCCCACATGAGGTCCTATTTATTATTTATTGTTCTTAAAGCCTGTGCTGTCACAGACCTGTCTAGAAAGCCATTTCCTGTGTCATTGAGTTCAAGTGAATTCTCAGTTTTCTCTTATCAGACTCAGTATCTGTTACTTATATTGAGGTTCTTGGTCCATTTGGACTTGAGTTCTGCACAGGGTGATAGATTTGCATCTATTTTTAGTCTTCTACATTTGAGTTTGACCAGCACCATTGGTTGACGATGCTGTCTTGTCTCCAATGTGTATTTTAACTTTCTTAAAAAACAAACAAACAAACAAACAAACAAACACATGTTGTAGAGGTGTGGAGTTTTCAGTTTTGTTCTTTTAATCAATGTGCTTCCTTTTATGCAATACCATTTTTATTAATTATTTTCTTTACATACCTATTGGAGCTTCCCCTCCCTTCTTCCCTCCCTCTCTCTTCCCCTTCCCTATCACCTCACCCTCTCTCCTTAGAGAAGGGGAAGCCTCCCATGGATATCAGCCTGCCTTGGCATATTAAGTTGCAGTAGAATTAGGCACTTCTTCTACTGAGGGTAGACAAGACAACCCAGTTAGGGGAAAGGGATCCAAAGGCAGGTCGCAGAGTCAGAGACAGCCCCTGCTGCAGTTGTTAGGGGTCACACAATGAAGACCAAGCAGCACAACTGTTACATATGTTTAACTAGTTCCATAGCTGAAGTTCTTGTTGGAACTCTGGGTTTAGACTCTTTAAGAAATCCCATATTGGTCCAGTGGGTGGGGTGGGTGATAGATAGAGGAAGAGGGCAGATTCTGGAGTTCTCTCCAGCAGATTTAGGGGTCAGTGCCATGATGGGCATAAAAAACAGAAATAGAAATATTCTGGCTGTAGGCACAAATGACAGTGAGTCCAAAGGGGAAGATGGGCTTAGAGGAAGGCTGTGCTGGATTATGTTTATGGACATATGTATGTTGGTAGGCAACTGGACAGGCAGCCATAGGTAGATATTAGGTAGTCCAAAATGGAGGGGGTAGGGTTGAGTCCTGAGAATCTTTCATTTCGCTTTTCCACATGTTTCTAAGTGAAATTTCACAGATGTCCTGAAATAGGACATCAGCAGAGTTATGAAAGGGCAGCCTAAAGGCTGTGCAGAACGACTTTGATAGGAAACAATCTGGCTTTGTGCAGCATCTTGCTAATGTTACCTTAGGCAAGTAACTCTACTTTTTAAGCTTTAGTCTTCTCTGGCCAAATAGGAAAAATAATAGGATTCCCCTATGGTTTGTAGGGGTCAGATTGAAGAGTGCCTCCACACTACTTTGATGTCTAAGGTTTTCTTTTTATTTTTGTGTTGCTGACGACTTGCTGAGCCTCTACTGTACTTCAGGCACTTGGGATACATCAGAGAATAGAAAATTTCTCTCATTGAAGTTCCTTCCTATGGGGGAACTTATTACTGGATAGATAATAATGTGTAAGTAATTAATAGTTTATGTAACACTGGGTTACTGTGTAATAAAGGTGAATTTCTTGACTTCTTGAGGCTGCCAAATGAGGAAACAGTTCTAATTGCATCCTCACAGGTCTTGTGGCTTCTCTTCATCAGAGTTCAGAGGACATAAGTGCCTGGAGTAGATGACAGCTTACTGTGTTGCCACTAGATTCCAATGCTAATGGATAAATCCTTCAGCTTTTTATAGTCCTGAGAGGACATAAGTCTCTTCTTTAGACTTCATTCAAAGTCTTACACACAAAGGATTGTAAGCTTGTTTTAGGGATTTATAATTTTGGAAGCTCCTTGCTGACTCATAATGCCGGAGAACATGAGCTGATTAACTAGAAGTTAACTGTTATGTTTGAATTCTCTATAAAGAAGACACTTACAGCCTTAAGGTGTAGAACACCTTGACTTCAACCTAACCAGTAAGTCTAATAATAGAAAAAAACAGAGATTTAAAAGAAAATAAATTATTTGAGTCTTCCAGCCACAAGAGGTAGCTGATAACCATTACTTAAAGAGCAGGAACTACATTTTTCTGTGTGGTTAACGTCCTTCTCACTAAGGTTTTCTACCACTATATAAGTCTGTGCACCATTCAGGTTAGTGTGTGTGTGTGTGTGTGTGTGTATACGTGTGTGTGGCCTTTTGCATGCTCTATTTCCTCATTTTAATACTCTTCACTCTGTAAGACACTAAAATGCGACTTCTGGCACCATTCTTTTGTGGAGGCCAAGATTTCCCCCTTTATGTGGTCTCTTTAGAGTTGGCACATTCAGAATGATATTTTCAGTCACACTTAATCTATATATTTCATTATATACAAAATATCAATCTTTGTATCACCAGCCTTGTTCTGACATCACTGGAAAATCATGGCTTTCAAATGATAAATATCAGTGATAATCATTCTTTGCTAATAACTGATGTTTTTACTCAACACCTTTATCCCCCAAGCTTCAAATTATTTATAAACTTTACTACAACTCATAAATACTCATGATGCTGGTGTAGCCTAGTAGCACATGTAACTTAAATACTGACTGTAATGCCCCTGTGGTGCCGCTGATATCAACTGCCTCCTTAGTTTATGCAGCAGAAGGTTGAAGGAAACTTAACTAAGCTTTCAGTGCTGATGTAACAAGGAATTTCTGAATGCACCAGGATGCATTCTAGAGATGGTAAAATGTACAAAATATTCATTTTCAAGTTGGTGAATAGAAACACATCATGTCTTCTAATAACTCCAAGGAGCAAAATGAAGGCTCAATTATATTTGTTTTCCTTTTCTTCGTATGTTTTTTGGCAGGGGTGTTACTGAGTAGTAATAGTACAAGATGTCATAGCAGGGTCATGCTCACACCCACAGTGATCCTGAGCTTATAACAGATTACATAAAGAATATACAAACAAAGCAGAGATATGTTGAAAGTTAGTGAATCATATTATTCATAAAACTTAAAAGTGATTATCTCATCGTACTGAAAAAAAACTACAGTGTCTTTATGTAGTCCTTCCCATGGGCTTGGATAATTTCCAGGTGTGTGTGGATGGAGGGATGGTGATGAGACAGAGTTCAGATGGAAGCCTTCCAGGCACTGGCAACAATTTGTAGTTTTTATAATTAACCTTCCTTGAAAGGCCTAAGAGTACTTTACTCTTCTCTCTTGAGATTTGGTGTGTGACTTTATCAGAATGTCATGGACAGAAATAGATTTCAGTCAGGAGCTGACTTATAACTGGACCATTTGATTCTGTGAGGGAGAGATACCTGAATGAACCTGCCGTAGGTTGCCATTCCTTGTTCTTCCCTGTTTACTTCACTCACTAGTCTAAGGTTGTTTTCCATCCCTACAGGACATAGTGTTATTGTAGCCAAGTTTTTTTTTTAATTTTTTATTTTACTTTTATTAATTACACTTTATTCATTTTGTATCCCCCCCATAAGCCCCTCCCTCCCTCCCCTTTCTGCATGCATGCCCCTCCCCAAGTCCACTGATAGGGGAGGTCCTCCTCTCCTTCTTTCTGATCTTAGTCTATCAGTTCTCATCAGAAGTGGCTGCATTGTCATCTTCTGTGGCCTGGTAAGGCTGCTCCCCCCTCAGGGGGAGGTGATCAAAGAGCAGGCCAATCAGATTATGTCAGAGGCAGTCCCTCTTCCCATTACTAGGTAACCCACTTGGACACTGACCTGCCATGGGCTACATCTGTGCAGGAGTTCTAGGTTATCTCCATGAATAGTACTTGGTTGGAGTATGAGTCTCTGGGAAGTTCCCTGTGTTCAAATTTTCTTGTTCTGTTGCTCTCCTTGTGGAGTTCCTGTCCTCTCCAGCTCTTGCTATTTCCCACTTCTTACCTAAAATTCCATTCACTCTGCCCGCCAGTTGGCCATCAGGCTCAGCATCTGCTTTGATAGTCTGCATGGCAGAGGCTTTTAGAGGCCCTCTGTGGCATGCTCCTAGGTTGTTTCCTGTTTTCTTCTTCTGGCTTTCAGAGGCCCTCTGTAGCAGGTTCCTAGGTTGTTTCCTGTTTTCTTCTTCTTCTGATGTCCATCCTCTTTGCCTTTCAGGATGGGGATTGAGCATTTTAGTTAGGGTCCTCTCTTTTGCTTAGTTTGTTTAGATGTACAGATTTTAGCGCATTTATCCTATGTTGTATGTTTATATGAGTTTGTATACACCGTGTGTGTCTTTTTGCTTCTGGGACAACTCACTCAGGATGATCCTTTCCAGGTCCCACCATTTACCTGCAAATTTCATTATTTCCTTATTTTTCATTGCAGAGTAATACTCCATTGTATAGATGTACCACAATTTCTGCATCCATTCTTCAGTTGAGGGGCAACTGGGCTGTTTCCAGCTTCTGGCTATTACAAATAAAGCTGCTACAAACATGGTTGAGCAAATGTCCTTATTGTGTACTTGAGCCTCTTTTGGATATATGCCTAGCAGGGGTATGGCTGGATCTTGAGGAAGCACTATTCCTAGTTGTCTGAGAAAGCTCCAGATTGATTTCCAGAGTGGTTGTACAAGTTTACATTCTCACCAGCAGTGGAGAAGGGTTCCCCTTTCTCCACAACCTCTCCAGCATGTGTTGTCCCTTGAGTTTTTGATCTTGGCCATTCTGATGGGTGAAATCTCAGGGTTGTTTTGATTTGCATTTCCCTAATGGCTAATGAGGTTGAGCATTTCTTTAAGTGCTTCTCTGCCATTCTATATTCCTCTACAGAGAGTTCTCTGTTTAGCTCTGTTCCCCATTTTTTAAGTGGATTACTTGGTTTGCTGCTTTTCAGCTTCTTTAGTTCTTTATATATGCTGGATATGAGTCCTCTGTCAGATAAAGGTTTGGTGAAGATTCTTTCCCAATCTGTAGGCAGTCGCTTTGTTTTGATGACGGTGTCCTTTGCTTTTCAGAAGCTTTTCAATTTCATGAGGTTCCATTTATTGATTGTTGCTCTTAGAGCCTGTGCTGTTGGTGTTCTGTTCAGGAAGTTGTCTCCTGTACCAATGAGTTCTAAGGTATTCCCCACTTTTTTCTAGCTGATTTAATGTGTCTGGTTTTATGTTGAGGTCTTTGATCCACTTGGACTTCAGTCAAGTTTTTAAAGGACGAAAGTCTTAAAGCTTAACTGGAAAGGAGTTGAGAACATGGTAAGATTAAGACAGTTTTGTTTGTGGGTACTTGTGCATTTCCAGTTTTTCAGGTCAGTGTTTACTAGTACAGTCAATAGCACTGAACAAGTGATAGTTCAAGTTCATGTTAGAAAACAGTTCAGGTTTTTCTAGGTCCTAGACTGCTTTTGAAGGTAATAGGAATTGCCAACTTATACTTTCTATATGTCTAAAGCTCATAAAAAGTTGATCAAGAAGTAACTATCATTAACTTAGATGAGTATCTGTCTAATAATGCAAGGGGAGTAAGATGCTCTGTTTAGGTTTGGAACCTAACTAGGGCTGTTCTGGGGGAAAAAAAACTACATCTGCTGAGGGTGTCCTTCTTCAGTGTTGGCAGAGCTCTTTTCTATGTGCATTTAATTAACCCTCCCTTATGATGTTCCATGGAGTTGTAAACTCAGAGATGTTAAGCATAATCCGCAAGTATCTCAAAGTTATGCAGCTAGTAAGTGACACAGCAGAGATTTAAACAATTTTAGACTCCACGTTCTTTTTTGTTTGTTTATTTTCAAGACAGGGATGCTTTGTGTAACCCTGACTGCTGGAACTCACTTTGCAGACCAGGCTAGCCTTGAACTTAGAGATTAGTTTGCCTCTGCCTCACAAGTACAAGGATTAAGGTTGTACACTACTGCACCTGGCTAGCCCCATGTGCTTACTCAGTGACGTGTTCTGAAGTGTATTCAAGACAAGAGAAACCAAGAATGAGGACGTGAAAAAGTAAAGATACCTAGTGTGTTCATGGAATGATAGGCAACTGCTGGGGTGGAGCTGAGGTAATCTGGAAGCCTAAAACCTAACATGGCCTCTGTCAAAGAAGGCATTCCATTTAGTGTCCACTTTCGCTTTTGGTCTGTATCTACTGTGTACCCGAGCAGTGTGCTGGGTGCTAGGGAATGAGAAATGAGCACATTCTCTTGATTTTGAATGCTAACTCTAATTAATAACGATGCTGGTATTTTTGTTGTAATTTTCTGCTTTGTTTGTTTGTTTAGAAGATACTTCTTTAGCTAGTCTTTATGCAAATTTTTATGTTTTTGAAATATCTTCAGTTTCCTAAGAGTGTTTAAATGTATATATTCTGGTCCAATTATATCTGTTAATACTCATGGTAACTTAATCCTCCAGCACTAACATTGAGAGTCAAACATATGAGGATATGTTCATGTTCTCATGAGGACTGTTGTCATTATAGTAATGGCCTGCTGGACTGAATTTGCCCCCTTCTGCCATATAACATCGTGGTGTTTATCTTTCACCATGTGAGAGAAAACAGCAGCCGGGAATCTGAGAAACCAGATTCCAGAAGCTGGCATCTTGCTCTTTGTTCTTCCAGCTGTGGGGCAACTCAGAAACGTTTGGTGGCTGTGACATTAACAGAGTCTGCTTTGTTTCTGGATTTCCTGCATTATGCACATGATTCTTTATACTGTGGACTGTGTAGTCAGAATTCATCCATCATTCAGTCTTCTGAACTTTTGCCTGTGCATTTCCTCGATTACATTTTTAAATTTTTTATTTTTATTTTTTATAATAATTACATTTTATTCACTTTGTATCCCAGCTGTAGCCCCCCTCCCTCATCCCCTTCCAATCCCACTTTCCCTCCCTCATTTCCTCCCATGCCCCTGACCAAGGCCACTGATATGTGAGGTCTCCCTCCCCTTCCGTCTGAACCTAGCTTATCAGGTCTCATCAGGACTGGCTGCACTGCTTCCTCTGTGACCTGGTAAGGCTCCTCCCATCAGGGGGAGGTGATCAAAGAGCCAGCCACTGAGTTCATGTCAGAGACAGTCTCTGTTCCCATTACTAGGGAACCCATTTGGAGACTGAGCTGCCATGGGCTACATCTGTGCAGGGGTTCTAGGTTATCTCCGTGCATGGTCCTTGGTTGGAGTATCAGTCTCAGAAAAGACTCCTATGCCCAGATTTCTTGGTTCTTTTGTTCTCCTTGTGGAGCTCCTGTCTCCTCCAGGTCTTTTTATCTCCCCTTTCTTTCATAAGATTCCCTGCACTCTCCCCACAGTTTAGCTATGAGTCCTAGCATCTGCTTTGATACCCTGCTGGGTAGTATCTTTCATTGTCCTTCTGTGCTAGGCTACTGTCCTGTTCCCTGTTTTTTCCCACTTCTGATGTCTGCCCCATTTGCCTTTCTGAGTGAGGATTGATCATCTTATCCAGGGTCCTCCTTCTTGCTTAGCTTCTTTAGGTGTACAGATTTTAGTATGTTTATTTTATATTATATGTCTAATATCCACTTATAAGTGAGTATATACATGTGTGTCTTTCTGCTTCTGGGATACCTCATTCAGAATGATCTTTTCTAGTTCCCACCATTTGCCTACATATTTCATGATTTTCTTGTTTTTAATCACTGAATAGTATTCCATTGTGTAAATGTACCACAATTTCTGTATCCATTCCTCCATTGATGGACATCTGGGTTGTTTCCAGATTCTGGCTATTACAAATAAAGCTGCTACGAACATGGTTGAGCAAATGTCCTTGTTGTGTACTTGAATACATTTTGGATATATGCCTAGGACTGGTATAGCTGGTTCCATACAATGGAAAAAAGACAGTATCTTCAACAAATGGTGCTGCTCTAATTGTATATCTACATGTAGAAAAATGCAAATAGATCCATATTTATCACCCTGCACAAAACTATAGTCCAAGTGGATCCAAGACCTCAACATAAAACCAGACACAATAAATCTGTTAGAAAAGAAAATGGAGAAGCCTTGAACTCATTGGCACAGGAGACAACTTCCTGAGGAGACAACAACAGCATAGCCTCTAAGATCAACAATCAATAAATTGGACTTCATGAAACTGTGAAAAGCTTCTGTAAAGCAAAGGACACTGTCATCAGAACAAAATGACAGCCTCCAGACTGGGAAAGGTTTTTCACCAACCATATATCTGACAGAGGGCTAATATGCAGAATAGATAAAAAACTCAAGAAGTATCATATAAAATAAACAGTGTCACTGCACCTTATAAACTGACAAAAAAAAAAAAAACCCATAAAGAATGTTAGCCATCCTATAGCCTTTATAATTTCAAACACATTAAAATTTCAGTCTGTTCAAAATAGCCAAACTCTTTTTAAATCCAAAATCTTTGAAAATTCAGCCTCTTTTTTTTTTTTTAATTTTATTTTTCTTTTTAGTTACATTTTGTTAACTCTGTGTCCCAGCTGTATCCCGCTCCCTCATTCCCTCCCCAACCCCACACTCCCTCCCTGGTCTCCTCCCTGCCCCTTTCCAAGTCCCCTGATAGGGGAGGACCTCCTCCCCTTTCATCTGACCCTGTTTTATCAGGTATCTTCAGGGCTGGCTGCAAAGTCCTCCTCTGTGGCCTAACAGACTACTCCTCCCCTGGGGGGGGGGGGGTGTCAAACAGCCTGCCCTTGAGATCCTGTTAGAAATAGTCCGTGGTGTTCCCCTTACTTTGGAAAACTACTTGGTTACTGAGCTACCACGGGCCACATCCGAGCAGAAGTTCTAGGTTATATCCATAGATGGCCCTTGGTTGAGTGTCAGTCTCAGAAAAGACCCTGTGCCCAGGGAAAGGATAGGAGCTCTACAAGGACCAAATTCAGCCTCTTAACTATGGGCTCCAGTAAAACCTTTCCTTCCTTCGAGGTAGAAAATTCAGTTTCCTTCCACATACGGCTTTCTGTAAACGTTCTAGTCCAAGAAATGGCAGTAACTCACAGACACTTTGGCTAGGTATTCCCGCCATTGCTCCTTTGGTATGAAGGGACTCCAATCCTTTCTGCATAGTGTTACTATATATCTGAATTAATATTGTAACACACTTAGTCTCCTCATGCAGTGTCTTCCTTACATTTTTATTGTTATGGAAAGATAACATGGCCAAGGAAACTTAGAAAAGGAAGTGTTTAATTGAAGGCTCACTTACAGTTTTAGAGGGTTAGTCCATGAACACCAGGGCAGGAAGCAAATGGATATGGTACTAGATTAATAACTGAGAACTTTATATCCTAATCTTCTGGCAGAAGGCAGAGAGAGATTGGGACTGTCATAGGCTTTGAGTTATCAAAACCCACTCCTAGTGTCAAGCCTTGTTCAACAATTTATACCTACTCTAACAGGGCTACACCTCGAGTCATTCCCAGAGAATTAAATAATTTGATACTAAACAGACAAATATGTGAGCCTATAGGGGTATTACCATTCAGACCTTCACATGCAATTTCTTTACTATGGCCAGATTGACACCCCTTTCTTTATGTTTTTAATGTGAGATCCTGAACGTGAATACGAATGAAAGATTTGTAACTTAATTTTTTTGTGTCAAGTTGACAAGCCATCAGATGTACTGGCTGGTTTTGTGTCAATTTGACACAAGCTAGAGTCATCAGGGGAAGGAGCCTCAATGGAGGAAATGCCTCTATGAGATCCAGCTGTAAGACATTTTTCAATTAGTGATCAATAGGGGAGGTCCCAGTCCATTGCAAAAGGTACTATCCCTGAGCTGGAAGTGCTGAGTTCTATTAAAAAAAAAAAAAAAAAAAAAAAAAAAAAAGCATGCTGAGCAAGATAAGTGAACAAGCCTCCAGGTTCATGCCATGTTTGGGGTTCCTGTTCTGACCTTCTGACTTCCTTCAGTGATGAACTGCTATGTGGAAATACACATTTAATAAACCCTTTTACACACACACACACACACACACACACACACACACACACACACAGAACTCAAGAAGGTAAACAGCAAGAAATCAAGCATAAAAAATTGGGTACAGAGCTAAACAGAGAATTCTCAAAAGAGGAATATTGAATGACAGAGAAACAAAATAAATGTTCAATGTCTTTAGTCATCAGGGAAATGCAAATCAAAACGACCCATAGATTTCACCTTACACCCATCAGAATGGCTAAGATCAAACTCTCAAGTGACAACACGTGCTGGAAAGGATGTGGAGAAAGGGGATCCCTCCTCCACTATGGTGGGCACATAAAGTTGTTCAACCACTTTGTAAATCAATTTGGTGCTTTCTCAGACAATTAGGAATATGCTTCCTCAAGATCCAACTATACCACTCTGATTACATTTTGATGTTATCTAGAAGTACTTAGAGCATGTGATAGGATATGCAAATGACTATTGGAAATACTTTGAAACTAGAACTATTTTTTTTGTTTCCTTTGTCCTCTCAAACTGAAAGTCTCAGTTGGTCACCACTATTTCCAATATAGCTTCATTTACTCATATTTTAATTGTCAATGCTGAGATGGCTTTTAAAAATAATAGTTTTTAAAAGTAGTTTAAAATGAAAGAAATAGTCTTCATTTTGTAAGTACTTGTTTTCTGTGTTGTTATATATGGAACCCTTGAAGTTTTGAAGGCTGTGTGTTCAACTGTCCTATCCAAACTTACCAGCACCAAATAGAATGCCTAGAAAAGGCATCAAATGAGAAAGACTTCTGATCCATGAGTCTTGTTTATCTTCCTTATTAATACTGCTGGATGGATTTTTTTTTTTTTTTTTTGTGGTTTGAAATGGATTTGGGAAGCTAGATCTGTGTTTGTTTGATAAGCACATTCTAAACTCATATACATTCTGTCCTTAGGAAATATTCAGAGCTGACTTTTCAAGTATAAAGAGTTATTTTGAAGCCAACTGTCAGCACATCAAAACTGATGTTATGGCCTATAATATCTTAGGACTTTATGATGAACCCATAGGGTTATGGCATTTTGTCCACAGTTTGCTTGGAAGTGATTTATTTCCTTGATTGGCAGGAAACACAGTTTATTGTGGTCCAGATCATCAGGGCAAGAAACAGTTGATGGAGCTTTGAACTCTGTCAGCACTTTGAGAGATGCCAGTATGCCTATATGAAGAACTAAGCGTCATTCATTTGGATTATACAGTGAGAATGTTAACTGGGAACAAGAATATCACTAATCTTTGCAAAGATGTAAAAGAAAACATTCTTCTACCTCCATAAAAAGAAAGATTTAATACTTTGCTAGTTTATGTCCTCTTCCTCCTATTTACTAAACAATAGAATATTACTACTTGTAAAATATTACATACATTCATAGCATATGTGAATTCTAGTGAAAATGTATTCAGTTGTTTTGTCTATAGTGGCCTAGAGTTTAGAATAACTAAAAATGGTCAGGGTCATTACTGTTGCGTCACGAGAGAGAAGGCTTTCAAATGGAAATTGATTTAAATCTTTTCATATCTGTTTACACTTTCACCTTGAAAACTTGAGTGATAATAACCAGATATATGGTCAGATTTGTAGGACTCAATGCATGTTATTTGGATTCCTTGATGTCTTAAGTATGTTGAAGATAAACATGTATTTAGATTAAATAGTCAATCTGTTGTCAATGAAAGTATCTCTTTGCTCTTACTGAATAGCTGCTCTTCTGGCTTATCTCTAGTTCTGTCAGATAGTTCTGAGGTGTAGTGAGGAGAGTAGCACTTAGCTGTGTGAAAGCAAGATCACAGAAACATTTTATGCATTATTCATTTCATTGAATTGCTCAGGGCATCAGGGTGTAGGCAGAGCTATTGCCTTTTGAAGGGAGTAGTATCAGTCTGTAAGGAATTTTTAGGGAATCATCTAAAGGGCAGAATGTGGACAAATTGGAGGGAGAGTCATTTGTTTATTAAAGAAAGTATGTGGAACTAATTTCTTATAAGTGGATGTGATGTCTACATTGGAAGAGCTACTCATCATATATTTATTGTTTCCTGTGTCTATGCCCTTATTGTAGGTAATGGATTCCGGAGCTTATGTTCTGGAATATTATGGAGAATATCTGGAGATATTATGAAAAACAGTGAATGAATATGTTGCTGGTGAATTTATTAGGAAGAACAAGGCAGGTTCAGAATGCAGGCAGGTATATGGTGGAAATGTTACCATTTTATATAGGTAGGACAAGAAACTTCTGTGGTGAGTCACATATAGGACTGTAGGGGTTAGCATGAAAGACAGAGTAGGATAAACCAGTTATCAACTCTGCTGTAAGACTGTGATGTCTTGGGCCAGATGAGGAGGTATTACTAACTATTGGATTTTATAATGTAAGCCCACTGTTGGGCTTGGCAGTGATTGTTTCAGATGTTGGAAGATAAATGCCTTTTTAAAATTACTTTTGCTGAAGACGCAGAAATGGGATGGAAGCTGGAGGTGATAGAGAGTAGAGTGACTTTATCATTTATTACCAAAACTGAGGCTCCTTAGTAATAGAGAATAACTATTTTCATTATGTAAGTTGAGTAAGCCATTGGTTCACACTTGGGGAGGGCAGGAAAAATTTCCTCAGAAGTGTGTTTATCCTACCCTTTGTTCCTTTTTTTTAAACCTTTTCTTATATTTGACTTACCAGTTCTTCAAAGTGTATTGGTAATTCAATTATTTTCATAGACTTTGGTATAGAATATTTGTTCAGGGATTTTTTAATAATTATGCTTCATCCACATGTAATTTATTTCCTCAGACAACAGATTTATATGACGGTGTTGATTTCCCTGTGTGCACAAAAAGTAATCTATGTTTAAAAGTGTATGTTCATGCAAAGCAGATATGAGACTCAGTGCCCCAAAGTTTCTATTATTTGATTGCAGTACATTCTAGGAATGAGAATGTCATAATAATGGTTATTAGTTTTTTGAAAAAATGACAGTTATGTATATAATGATTGGCATGTGTTTTGGCTAATAATGATTTATTTTGCTCCAGTATTTAAAAAATACAGTATGTACAGACGGGGCAACTTAGAAATTCGTTTAAGTAATACCTTTTCTATTATAAGTGGTATTTTAATATAGGTGCATTTGGTTTTTTGTGTGTTTGTTTGTCTGAGACAAGCTTTCTCTGTGTAGCGTTGGCTGTCCTGGACTCACATTGTAGATCAGGTTGGCCTCAAGCTCACAGAGATCTGCCTGCCTCTGCCTACCTGAGTGCTGGGATTAATGGTGTGTGCATTCTTTTAATCCCATATAATTTCGTTTGTTAAAATGTGATATGAAGGGCTAGGCAGATGGCTCACTGAGCCATGCAAGCATGAGGAACAGAATTCAGATCTCTAGAACCCTTGTAAAACCTGTGCACAGCCGTGCACATCTGCAATCCTAGTACTCCCAAGAGATAGGAGAAAAAGACAGTTAAATCCTTAGCAGAGAGACTGATTTCAAAGAAGAAACTGAAGACTAACCCCTGAAGTTGTCCTCTAGATATGCATCATGACAAGTATGTACTTACCTGCATACACAAATGTAAACACATATGCATAGGTACACATAAACCATATACACAGAAAAGGTAATCTATATTTATAACATGCTATAAATTACCATGTGGTAGTTTTTCCAATCAGATGTACTTTGTTCATGAGTTTTTTACTTTTATTTAAATAAAAGTAAATAGTAATAGTTTTTTTTACTATTATTAACTTTTTGGGCAATTAGCTTTTTCCCCTTTATTATAGTAGTTTAATCTTAAACCATCCTTCATGATAGTATCATTCACATTAAAAATAGAGATAACCTAGAACCTCTGCACAGATGTAGCCCATGACAGTTCAGTCTCCAAGTGGGATCCATAGTAATGGGAACAGGGACTGTCTCTGACATGAACTGTTTAGCCTGCTCCCCCTAATGGGGGAACATCCTTACCAGGCCATAGAGGAAGACAATGCAGCCACTCCTGATGAGATCTAACACACTAGGATCAGAAGGAAAGAAAGAAGACCTCCCCTATCAGTGGACTTGGGTAGGGGCATGCATGGAAAAGGGGGAGAAAGGGAAGGATTGGGAGGGGAGGAAGGAGGGAACTACAGGGGGGATACAAAGTAAATAAAGTGTAATTAATAAAATAATTTAAAAAATATCCAATAGACCTAGGGATGTAGGTCAGTATATCATTTAGCAAGTCTTGTAAGTTCCTAGGTTTTATCCCTAGTATTACAGCAAAAGCTCATGACTTAGAATTTCTGAGTTAAGGATAGTTATGAACTTCCACATGGGTGCTGGGAAATAAACCCTGGTGCCCCTAAGAGTGGTGAGTGTTGCTCACTGTTGAGCCATCTCTCCAACCCCTGTGAGGACAATTCCTTTAGCTTTGGTCTACAATTGTCCTTTTTTTTTTTTTCTTTTCAGTCAGACCTCACTATGTACCTCTGGCTGGCTTGGATTTTACTGTGTAGACCACATTGCACTTAAACTCACAGAGATCCTCCTGCATCTGTGTCCTGAATGCTGGGATTAAAGATATGGACTAACACATTCGGTTTCATTTTAAATTAAAAAAATTACATATAAAATATTGAGAAAACATAAGTTAAAAGTAAAAAAATGAAGTAAATGTTATAAAATAATGTTGTTTTGCTAGCAGGTAGCTCAGTATGTAAGGCCACTTGTGGTCATGTCCAGTGCCCACATCTTATTCCAAAGATGACAGCTAGGAGAGACCTGACCCCCTGAAGTTATCCTCTGACCTTAACATGACACCAGGATAAATAAGTGAATAATCGTGCAATTAAACAGATATAACTTAAAGGAGATCACTAACATAAACTAATGCTATTATCTGTGGTGGTTGTGAGTCACCTTCGTGGGTGCTGGGCACTGAAGTCAGCTTCTTTGCACCAAGTGGCTCCTAACCAGAAGCCATTTCAACTCATTCTTGCATAGTTTGTAGGTACCACACATTCAGTCCCAATGACACGTTAAGGGTTACTTTAAAATCTGTAATATTATTGTTAGCATCCTACATCATTAGGACACTTTTTTTAACTTTAATTTTTTTTAAATTATAATAAGTCACATTATTTCCTCCTTCCCTTTCCTCCCTGCACACTCTCCCATATCCCACTCCTTGCTTTCTTTCAAATTGTGGCCTCTGTTATTTAATATTATCAATATCTTATTGGATACATAGCCTGTAAACTTACTCTTCTTTATACCCCCAGTGCTTGTATGTACTTAGTAATAAGGTTTGTTGTATATGATAACATATCCTTTTCTTTCCCTTACCTTTTTCTGTTTTTAATAGTAAGATGGATTACAAAATGTTTGTTTTTTCCCCAAGCACTCAGTTGGTTTCTGTATCTGAGGAGTACTTGAATTAAGCTGACAGATTCCCAACATGCTGATTGGATTTTTTTTTCATAGGAAGTTCAGAGGCGATTCATTTTTGATTCCCATCAAAAATCCCAGGCTTGAGAAAATTGTTTTTGCTTGAATTTGCTTGTTTTTCTTTCTAAAACAGTTCAGAAAATAACATTTCCAATGTCTTTGTGTAGCACTGTCTAAAAGAGCCATAAATATACTTGTATGGTTTGTGAGAACACACACATGGTTTTACATTAGAAAGTTCAAAGTCCGGTGTGATGTAATGAAAAATAAGTGCATGAATGAGTAAGAATGAATGTGCTGTATTACCCCTGAGACACACCACTTTCTAAAAATGGTAGGATGGCACAAAATCAGCTGCTAGCAGAGTCTATCATATCAGTGGGAGAAATGTTTTAAGGCTGATAATTCATATTTTATCCCATGCCAAAAAAGTTTACTATGACCTGTTTTCTTTCTCACAGAAAAGTATGTCTGTGAGAGAGACAGACATTCTGAACAAAGTCTTATTTTAAAGAGATACATAATTTTTAAAAGGAAGGTATGTGAGAGTAGCTGCCATTGCAGTCTAGCTGTATGTACAGTGAGTGAGCTTATGCTATAGAGCCAGATGATGGGTGAGGCCTCATTTCATCTATGTGTGTATTTTATTCTTTTCCTTTTCCTTTAGGAAACCTGAAATACTGCCTTGTGATTCTTAATCAACCTTTGGACACACGCTTTTGTCATCTTTGGAAAAAAGGTACTCTTGGTTAACATTTAATTATCTTTGGGACTGAGTAATGTAATTGGCATACACGTGGGAACCTAAGTGAAAGAGAAAAGGTCCTGGTTTTCACATACTGTGAAAAAATACATTCTTTGAGCTAGCCAGAATGTCTCATTTTATTGGATTTTTTATTTTTACAGTGATCTAGATCTCAGAAGTTTCTTGCCTGGCATGAACCAGGTACTCATTTATATAAAAATAAAAACTTGTCCATTAAAAAAAATGAAAATATATTGATAAGGTAATTCTTGGCTTTCTGGCATCTGACCACTGTAAGACCCAGGTACCTAAATCTGAAAGGAAAGACAGACAAGGGTTCTGCTGATCCAGGAAGGAGCTGAATGTGTTTGTATTCTTCCTTCTACATTGCTCTTCTTCCAGATGAAGGTAGCATAGTGGAGGCTGATGTTAAGATGAGGGACTTGGTAATGTGAGGTGACATAGAGCTTTTGGGGGAGAATCATAGCCTGGGATATCAGCTATTCTGTAAGGGTCCAGGCGCTGTCCCTGCCACTACAAATCTCTCATGGCCAACAGTTCTAGTAAAATCTGTGATTATAAAGGCTTGTGAGAACAGAGATCTAGGTTTTGAAGCAGTACTGTTAAACTAAAGCAGAAACGTGAAATTTGTTACATTAATACATCTTACAAGTAGGTATTTATGCTATGTCCATGACTCCCATTACATAGCTCCTAACTTCGTTTTAGGGAGAAGACTATTTTGAAGATTTTATCTGCTCTTTAAAGATTTAATTAATGTCATTTATGAAACTTAGTTTAAATACCCAAGGAAAGGGTTAATGAATATTGAAAACTTTTAGATTTTCTTAAAAGTGAATTTTTTTATAGCTCATGAAGTTTTGATGAATGTTTTTAAAAGACGCTTTTACTTGCCTGAGTATTTTTTAGATTTCATTTAATCTGGCAATTAAAAATAAATATTTAGGTAGATAAATAAAAATCTAAAATATGGTTAATATCCAACTTTATTTAAATATCAGACCAATAAGTAAAAAAAAAAAAAGCCAAGTCATAGCAATATGAGGCAAGAAATCTACTGAAATACCACTGGGTTTGTTTTGTATTAGCCATCTGCTGCTGGACATTGGACCTACATTTAAGTGTCGTTAAAAGACATAGTGTGACTACTTATTTTTCCTTTCTGAGCAGATACCAAATGGAGATAACTTCTTGGTTAGGGATTGGAAGCTCATGTCTACTTTTCTGTCTCAGTGATGAGACCCCATATAGCTTAAACATATGCAGGCCCTGTTTGTTTGTTTATTTATTTATTATTATTATTTTTAATTTTATTTTTCTCATTAGTTACATTTTGTTAATTCTGTATCCCTCATTCCCTCCCCAATCCCACCCTCCCTCCCTCATCTCTTCCCTGCCCCTTTCCAAGTCCACTGATAGGGGAGGACCTCCCCCCTTTCATGTGACTCCGTTTTGTCCAGTATTTTCAGGACTAGCTGCAAAGTCCTCCTCTGTGGCCTACCAGTACTGCTTCTCCCTTGGGAGGTGGGGAGGTGGCGAGGTCAAAGAACCAGTTATTGAGTTCCTGTTAGAAATAGTCCTTGTTCCCCTTACTATGGGAAACCAATTGATTACTGAGCTATCACGGGTCACTTCCGAGCAGAGGTTCTAGGTTTTATCCTCTCATGGTCTTTGGTTGAGTGTCCATCTCAGAAAAGACCCTGTGCCCAGATATGTTTGGTCCTTGTGGAGCTCCTATCCTTTCCACATCAAACTCCCCTTCTTTCATATGATTCCCTGCACTCTGCCGAGGGTTTGGTTATGAGTCTTAGTATCTACTTTGGAACACTGCTAGGTAGAGTCTTTCAGATGCCTTCTGCGGTAGACTCCTGTCATACGTTCAATGCATATTCCATTTGTCTTTCTAAATGAGGATTGATAATCATACCTTGTGTTCGTTTTCTTGATTATTTTCTTTAGGTGTATAGATTTCATTTTGTTTATCATATCTTTTAGGTCTATATAAGCGAGTATATTCCATGTTTGTCTTTCTCCTTCTGGGATACTTCACTCAGAATGATCTTTTCTAGATCCCACCATTTGTCTGCAAATTTCATGATTTCCTCTTTTTTGATTGCTGAGTAGTATTCCATTGTGTAAAAATACCACAATTTCTGTACCCATTCCTCCACTGATGGACATCTGGGTTGTTTCCAGGTTCTGGCTATTACAAATAAAGCTGCTACAAACATGGTTGAGCAAATGTCCTTATTGCGTACTTGAGCAAATTTTGGGTATATGCCTAGCAGTGGTATAGCTGGGTCTTGAGGAAGCACTATTCCTAGTTGTCTGAGAAAGCACCAGATTGATTTCCAGAGTTGTTGTACCAGTTTACATTCCCACCAGCAGTGGAGGAGGGTTCCCCTTTCTCCACAACCTCTCCAGCATGTGTTGTCACTTGAGTTTTTCATCTTGGCCATTCTGATGGGTGTAAGGTGAAATCTCAGGGTCATTTTGATTTGCATTTCCCTGATGGCTAATGATGTTGAGCATTTCTTTAAGTGTTTCTCTGCCATTCGATATTCCTCTACAGAGAATTCTCTGTTTAGCTCTGCTCCCCATTTTTTAATTGGATTACTTGGTTTGTTGCTTTTCAGCTTCTTTAGTTCTTTGTATATACTCGATATTAGCCCTCTGTCAGATAAAGGGTTGGTGAAGATTCTTTCCCAATCTGTGGGCAGTCCTTTTGTTTTGATGATGGTGTCCTTTGCTTTACAGAAGCTTTCAGTTTCATGAGGTCCCATTTATTGATTGTTGCTCTTAAAGTTTGTGCTGTTGGAGTTCTGTTCAGGAAGTTGTCTCCTGTGCCAATGAGTTCTAGGCTGTTCCCCACTTTTTCTTCTAACAGATTTAGCGTATCTGGTTTTATGTTGAGGTCTTTGATCCACTTAGACTTTAGTTTTGTGCAGGGTGATAAATGTGGATCTATTTTCATTTTTCTGCATGTAGACATCCAATTAGACCAGCACCATCTGTTGAAGATGCTATCTCTTTTCCATTGAATGGTTTTGGCTGCTTTGTTAAAAATCAAGTATTCATAGGTACATGGGTTTATTTCTGGGTCTTCTATTCGGTTCCATTGATCCTCCTTTCTATTTCTATGCCAATATCATGCAGTTTTTATTACTATTGCTCTGTAGTACAGCTTGAGATCAGGGATGGAGATACCTCCAGATGATCTGTTGTTGTACAGGGTTGTTTTGGAGATTCTGGGCTTTTTGTTTCTCCATATGAAGCTGAGAATCTTTTTTTCAAGGTCTGAAAAGAATTGAGTTGGTATTTTGATGGGAATTGCGTTGAATTTGTAGATTGCTTTTGGCAGGATGGCCATTTTCACAATGTTAATCCTACCAATCCATGAGCACGGGATATCTTGCCATCTTCTGAGATCTTCTTCAATTTCTTTCTTCAGAGACTTGAAGTTTTTCTCAAACAGGTCTTTCACTTGCTTGGTTAGAGTCACCCCCAGGTACTTTATGTTATTAGTGGCTATTGTGAAGGGTGTTGTTTCCCTAATTTCTTTCTCAGCCCTTTTGTCTTTTGTGTACAGGAGGCAGGCCCTGTTTTTTCTTTTCTTTTCTTTTCTTTTCTTTTCTTTTCTTTTCTTTTCTT
>NW_026596460.1:4069035-4124722 GCF_907164565.1 Psammomys obesus
TTTTCTTTTCTTTTCTTTTCTTTTCTTTTCTTTTCTTTTCTTTTCTTTTCTTTCTTCTCTCTCTCTTTCAATTAAAAAAATTAAAATAGTTGATTTTGTTAGATTGGAGTTTTCCTTCTGCTATCTTCTGTAGGGCTGGGTTGCTTTTGTAGATATTGTTTAAGTTTGGTTTTCTCATGGAATATTTTGTTTTCTCCATCAATGTTGATTGAAAGCTTTACTGGATGTAGTAGTCTGGGTTGGTATCTGTGGTCTCTTAGTGTTTGCAGGACATCCTCTCAGGCCCTTCTGGCTTTCATAGTTTCTGTTGAGAAGTCAGGTGTGATTCTGATATGTCTATATATGTTACTTGGCCTTTTTCCCTTGCTTGATATTTTTTTCTTTGTTCTGTAGATTTAGTGTTTTGTCTATTATGTGAGGAGTTTCTTTTCTGGTCTAGTCTATTTGGTGTTCTGTAGGCTTCTTGTATGTTTAAGGACACCTCTTTCTTTAAGTTGGGAAAAATTTCTTATATGATTTTCTTTTTTTAAATTTTATTTCTTTTTGATTTTTTAATTTTTATTATTAGTTACATTTTATTAACTCTGTATCCCAGCTTATCCGGCTCCCTCATTCTCTCCCAAACCCTCCGTCCCTCCTCATCTCCTTCCTTCTCCTTTCCAAGTCCACTGATTGGGGAGAACCTCATCCCCTTTCATCTGACCCTGTTTTATCAGGTATCTTCAGGATTGGCTGCAAAATCCTCCTCTGTGGCCTGGCAGGACTGCTCCTCCCTTTGGGGGGTGGGGAGGTCAAAGAGCCTGCCATTGAGTTCCTGTCAGAAATAGTCCCTGTTCCCCTTACTATGGGAAACCAATTGGTTACTGAGCTAGCACGGGCTTCATCCGAGCAAAGGTTCTAGGTTATATCCATACATGGTCCTTGGTGGAGTGTCAGTCTCAGAAAAGACCCCAGTGCCCAGATATATTTGGTCCTTGTGGAGCTCCTATCCTCTCCACGTCATACTAACTCCCCCTTCTTTCATATGATTCCCTGTACTCTGCCAAAGGTTTGGTTATGAGTCTTAGTATCTGCTTTGATATACTGCTAGATAGAGTCTTTCAGGGGCCCTCTGCAGTAGGCTCCTGTCCTGTTGTTTTCTCCTATGTCCAATGCACATCCCATTTGTCTTTCTAAGTGAGGATTGATCATCTTACCCCAGGTTCTCTTTCTTGTTTATCTTCTTTAAGTGTATAGATTTCATTGTTTTTATTAATTACACTTTATTCACTTTGTATTCCCCATAAGCCCCTCCCTCCTCCCCTCCCAATCCCACCCTCCCTCCCCCTTCTTCACGCATGCCCCTCCCCAAGTCCACTGAGAAGGGTGTTCCTCTTCTCCTTCCTTCTGATTTTAGTCTATCAGATCACATCAGGAGTGGCTGCATTGCCATCTTCTGTGGCCTGGTAAGGCTGCTCCCCCCTCAGGGGGAGGTGATCAAAGAGCAGGCCAATCAGATTATGTCACAGGCAGTCCCTCTTCCCGTCACTATGTAACCCAGTTGGACACTGAACTGTCATGTGCTATATCTGTGCAGGGGTTCTAGGCTATCTCCATGAATGGTCCTTGGTTGGAGTATCAGTCTCTGGGAAGTTTCCTGTGTTCAAATTTTCTTGTTCTGTTGCTCTCCTTGTGGGATTCCTGTCCTCTCCAGAACTTACGAGTTCCCACTTCTTACATAAGATTCCATGCACTCTGCCCAACAGTTGGCCATCAGGCTCAGCATCTGATTTGATAGTCCGTAGGGCAGAGTCTTTCAGAGGACCTCTGTGGTAGGTTCCTAGGTTGTTTCCTGTTTTCTTCTTCTTCTGATGTCCATCCTCTTTGCCTTTCAGGATGCAGATTGAGCATTTTAGTCAGGGTCCTCTCTCTTGATTAATTTCTTTAGATGTACAGATTTTAATAGGTTTATTCTATGTTATATGTTTATATGAGTGAGTATATACCATTTGTGTCTTTCTGCTTCTGGGACAGCTCACTCAGGATGATCCTTTCCAGGTCCCACCATTTACCTGCAAATTTCATGATTTCCTTATTTTTCATTGCAGAGTAATACTCCATTGTATAGATGTATCACAATTTCTGCATCCATTCTTCAGTTGAGGGGCAACTGGGCTGTTTCCAGCTTCTGGCTATTATAAATAAAGCTGCTATGAACATAGTTGAGCAAATGTCCTTATTGTGTGCTTGAGCCTTTTTTGGATATATGCCTAGCAGGGGTATGGCTGGATCTTGAGGAAGCGCTATTCCTAGTTGTCTGAGAAAGTGCCAGATTGATTTCCAGAGTGGTTGTACAAGTTTACATTCCCACCAGCAATGGAGGAGGGTTCCCCTTTCTCCATAACCTCTCCAGCATGTGTTGTCCTTTGATTTTTTGATCTTGGCCATTCTGATGGGTGTAAGGTGAAATCTCAGAGTCGTTTTGATTTGCTTTTCCCTAATGGCTAATGAGGTTGAGCATTTCTTTAAGTGTTTCTCTGCCATTCGATATTCCTCTACAGAGAGTTCTCTGTTTAGCTCTGTTCCCCATTTTTTAAATTGGATTACTTGGTTTGCTACTTTTCAGCTTCTTTAGTTCTTTATATATACTGGATATGAGTCCTTTTTCAGGTAAAGGGTTGGTGAAGATTCTTTCCCAAACAAGTCGTTTTGTTTTGATGACAGTGTCCTTTGATTTACAGAAGCTTTTCAGTTTCATGAGGTCCCATTTATTGATGGTTGCTCTTAGAGCCTGTGTTATTGGTGTTGTGTTCAGGAAGTAGTCCCCTGTGCCAATGACTTCTAGGCTCTTCCCCACTTTTACTTCTAACTGATTTAGGGGCTTCAATGTCCCAAGTGATCCTCTGTTTCCCACAGTGGGTATTTTAGAAGGACCCTGGACCTGGGGCTCTGCAGACACTCAAGGGTGCACTCACTCTCAAGCAGGTCACATGGGCAGGGATGGGGGTATCAGGGCTCTCTTCTCTCTGGTTTGGCTCTGCTTGCTCTGCAGGAGGACTGATTCTCTCTGCCAGCTCAGTGCTGTTGCTGCCTCCAGGTTAGGAAGTGCAGCTGCAACTGGAGGTTGGCATGCCGGTCCAGATGCCTTCTGGGAAGTCCTGTGGACCCTCCACTGTGGTCTCCAAGCCTTGGAGGCCCAGCACCTGGTGTGCCTAACTTTTATGTAGGGTCCCCTGGACTTTTATGTGTATATAGCATATTATCTGTCACTGAGGGTTTGGATGGGCCCTTCAGTTAGTGGCTGAGAGATCCTGTGGAGCCAGTATGGTGGCTAGCAGACTTGGGACCCTGGGAGCATGGTGCTGTGGGCCTGGGACTCCAAGACTGGTACAGCTGGCAGTTACCGTTAAGGGGCTAGGAGCTCCACCTCAGCCACTGCAGACCCCAGCCTTGAGCTCTGAGCTGAGAATCTTGGTGAGCCAGCTGTGCAGAGGAGGGGGGTGGTCCAAGAAAGGGGAGTGCCAGCAGTTCAAAGGATCGTTTCTCTCCTTCCTCAAACAAGTCCATGAGTAACCCCAGACCAAAGTTCTCACCTCGTGTGATGTTCCCTGTCGTTTAGAAAGTTCTCCATCGTTTTCCTGGCTTCAGAAGTCCTTCCACTCACCCACTCAGTCGTTCAGCTCTTCCACAGCTCAGAAACTGTGCTTGCTAGTTGCCATCTTGGCCCTGCCCCCCTCCTATGATTTTCTGGACCTTGGAGCCTAGAATCTTCTTTTTTCATTTATTCTTATTATTCTTAAATTTCCTCTTTTCACAGTGTCCTTACTTTCTTGGATTTTTTTTTTTTTTTGGGTCAGGACCTTTTCTGAATGTATGTCTTTTTTGAGAGATGTAATGATTTATTCAATTGTGTCATCAGCACCTGAGATTCTCTCTTCCAAATCTTGTATACTGTTATTGATACTTACCTCCGTGGTTCCCAATCTCTTCATTACGTTTTCCATCTCCAGCAATTTATTGATGTGTGTTTTCTTTATTAATTCTAATTTCATCTTCGTATATTGCTCCATTTCCTTCATTTTTTTAAAATTTGGATTCCTGTCTGTCCATGATGGCCTCATTTTTTTGTTGTTGTTCAGTTCCTCTTTATGTGCCTATATATGTGCTTATATTTGTTTGGTTATATTTGCCTTTATTTCTTTGAGGGCTTTTTTTTTTGTTTCCTCTTTATGTGCCTCTAATAACTGGATATGCATAGATTTAAGATTATTTTCCTGTGTTTCTGATGAATTAAAATATCCATTCATTTTGGAGGTTGCTGGTGAAACCATGATGTCCTGAGTTTTGTTGGATGTATTCTTATGTCCGCCTCTAGAAATCTAATTATCCATAGCCTTCACTGTTTTTTTCTGGAACCTGCACTGCAGACTGTATCCACCTGTCTCTGGAGTCTGGAGTATTCTTCAGAAAGATGAGAGAGGTCCAACAGTATGAGAGTGAACCTCAGGAAAAGATACTCCCCATCACAGAAGTCTGAATGGCAGTGGGGTACCGTGTCACAGCCACAACTATGAGATTGTGGAGAAATCACAACTCTGATATACTGCTGAAAGGAATGTGAATGGTAGAATAACTTTTGCAAACCACTTGAAACTTCCTCTACCAGAGTTATCACTGGCCCTATTTCTACTCCTAGATTCAAGCACAAGAGAAATGAGAGTACATGTTCACATGAACGTCTATAAGTAGTATTGTCCAATTACAGGAAAAGAATGAGGCACCAGTATGTTACAAAACTGATGAATCTTGAACATAGTGATCATAGTGAGGAGATTCAGGCACAAAAGACAACCCCTCACAACTCAATTAAATTTAAATGCCCCAAGCTGTTGAATCTTGGGATGGGAAATACATTCGTACATACTTAATAGTGTGGAGGGAGGAGTCAGAGAATATCTGAAGTTGTTCTCATGTCGATAAAAAGTTTGCAAGTCAATTTTATGATAGTCACAATTTTGTAAATTTGCTAAACATGAGTTATATGCCCAAGTCTTTTGTTTTTGTATATATGAGTTATATTTCAGAGGGCATTACAACAGTAATTAAACAATAGACATTAAAGCATGGTGTAATGTTTTCTAGTCTTTCTTAACAACAAAATGCCCACTTTCCTATGCCATTTAACATATTAATGTTTGAAGACTCTGTCTCCATTTTTGGAAATATTCATGCAGTAAGTGTCTCAAATCTGCCATGTTTGCTAGCACAGTATTTTGGACTCAGCAGTTGTGGAGTGGAGATCACAAATCCACATTTTTAACAGATTTGTTTGCTGAGTTATTTATTTGTTCATGAAATGATTCTGTTTTGGTATACTTTGAGCACTAGTGGTTTAGATTATAGGATGACATCACTTTATTTTATAAATATTATTTTAAGTACAACTCTTACTAACTGCTAAGATAATGGGCTTTGTAGGTTTAGATTATAGCTCAACTAAAATTTTATGGAACACCAGTTCTTGCCTGTCTCTTACACCAGAGAAAATAACATTTGTTATGTTATATTTGAATGTTCTCTTTACTTTTCTTTAATACTTTCTTTACCCCATTTGCGTATAAAAGTTGGTGTTTAAGTGGCAGATTTTATTTACTATCTAAAGGTCAAATCTGGATTCTCTTTAACATTTATAGTAAGCAATTACTTCTTTGTGAATATGTCTTAGAATATGAGAAACTCTAGTGCTTCATGAAATAAAATACTTGGTACAGAAAAAGAACAAAGCTTATTATTTTTTCATAGTGAGATAGATTTAAAAAGTTAGGTAGAAATGTCTGTTGTTACCTTTTTTGGTGTACTTCCCTGTTCATAATATTTATTGTTTTAATTCCAAGATCAAAGAGTGACTTTAGTTTACTTTAATTAGGAGATTCTTGTTTGAAATATTTTCATTTATTTTTTATTAATTACTATTGTGACACAAATTACACCCTTTTTGTCCCAGCTGTAGCCCCCTCCCTCATCCCCTCCTAATCCCACTCTCTCTCCCTCTCTCCCTCTTCACCCATGCCCCTCCCCTAGTCCACAGATAGGGGAGGTCCTCCTCCTCCATCTGACCCTAGCCTGTCAGGTCTCATCAGGACTGGCTGCATTGTCTTCTTCTGTGGCCCAGAAAGGCTGCTCCCCCATCATGGGAGGTGATCAAATTGCCAGACACTGAGTTCATGTCAGAGACAGCCCCTGTTCCCCTTACTAGGGAACCCTCTTGGAAACTGAGCTGCCATGAGCTACATCTGTACAAGGGTTCTAGATTATCTTCTTGCGTGGTCCTTGGTTGGAGGATCAGTCTCAGAAAAGACCCCTGTGCCCAGATTTTTTGGTTCTGTTGCTTTTACTAAGGGTAAGCTTTCTGTGGAAGAGTATGCGAGACATTCATCATGAGCATTAAATTCTTTTTTTTCCTCACTTTTTAATTTTTAAATTTTTTTTAATAATTTATTCACTTTATATCCAGATTGTGGTCCCCTCCCTTGGCTTCTCCAGTCCTACCCTCCCTCCATCTTTCCCACTAGAGCTCTCATCCCCTACCATTTGACCCTAGCTTATTAAGTCTATTTAGGACTGCCTGGATCCTCTTCCTCTGTGTTTTGGCAAGGCCACCCCACCAGGGGGAAGTGATCAAAGAGCAGGCAACAGAGTCCATGTCAGAGACAGCCCCTGCTCCCCTTACCAGGGAACCCACATGGAGCCTGAGCTGCCTATGGGCTACATCTGAGCAGTGGTCTAGGTCCTCTCCATGCATGTTCCTTGGTTGGTGTATCAGTCTCTGCAGTCCCCCAAAGGCCCAGATTTGTTGGCTCTTTTGGTCTCCTTTTGGAGCTCCTGTCCCCTTCATATCCTTTTGTCTCCCCACACTTCCATAAGACTTCCTGAGCTCTGCTCAAAGTTTGGCTGTGAGTCTCAGTGTCTGCTTTGTTCTCCTGCTGAGTAGAGTATTTTAGAGGATATCCATGGTAGGCTCCAGTCCTCTCTTCAACTGCTTCTGGTGTCTATTTTATTTGCCCTTCTGAATGAGAATTAAACCTCCTCCCTTGGGTAGCTCAGTTGATAAGGCTCCTGTCCCTGAATCTGGAAGCATTAAATTCTTAACTAAAGAAGCTGAATTCTGAGGAAATTTATCTTCTTGATTTAAATAAGCAAGCAAAATGTTTCGAGAAAAGGCAATATCCTTAGGAGCCTGCCAGTTCAGACTCCTTAAGCCTCTTGTCTACTGTAATGCTGTGAATTAGTGACCATTTAGAATGTTTATTAAATTACTAAGTATATCAGCTGTGGGTCTTACAGATTTGGGATTACACTGGTAGAAAGACAAGATCCTTTCCTTGTCTGGCAGTCTCTGGAGTTGGTCCTTAAAGATGTACATAGCACTTGAGACTTTACCAGTAAATTAGGCAGGATGCTTGAAAGGAGAGCCACAAAAGGAAAGGTCCACCCATGAGCATTTATAATCCCTAATGCAAACGAGACCCAACACAGCTGATAAGCCCCTGTATGTAAGCTGCTGTGTTATACAGTGGTCCCCGTGGACTGCTGAAGTTCTAAGAGGGGCTTTTGGGGTGGAGAGCTCTGTGGATGTGCACACTGATCACGCATCCATCAGAAAACTGCTTGAGGCAAAAGTGCTGTCTCTAATAGTGGATTGTAAGGGAATCAAAAGTAATGTTTCAAAATGAGAAGAAAACCAACAAACAAACCACCAGTGAGAGGTAGTGTTCTTTACTTTATTACGCTGTGTGGAAGGGAACAGTTGGTACATACCAGAGTCAGGAATCCTGACTAATGCTGCCCAAAACAGTGCCCTCTCTTGCCTGTTTTATTATAAAGGACATGTCACATTAGGTTTTGGTGGTGTCATGACTTTGAGGGACTTGTTTAGAAGACCAGAAAAGCCTAAAAGACAAACAAACAAAACTCCCAACAACAGAAAAACCAGCAAGATTATAAAAAGAGTATAAAAGATTATAAAAAGAGTAATTCCCCTAGGATTAAGAAGTCTGTTTTATGAAGAGAGGCAGAAATACAATGAAAATATAATAAAATATCGTAAGTCAGAGATTATTAGAAACAACCTACAACCTCAGACTTCTCTGCCTTATTTGAGCAATAGAATAGCTTTCAGTCATAACAACCTGAGCAAATTCTATTTGGAACGACTGTTCTTAGCCAAAACTTGCATTTCCTCTCATTGTGTGAGTAATAGAGACAAACTGTGTGGAAGAGTCTGCTTAGCCCCCATTGCTGTGGTCTGTGAAAACACTTTCAGTTTGTAGCACACTGCCTTATGCCTGTGCTATCTCATGTACGTGCACTAAACCGCAGTCAGGTTTCTGTGAGAACTTTATTACACTGATGCACATGGTTCTAGCTGGTTCTCATGACATGTAGTGCGTAGAAATGTGACTCTAACTTAGCCTATTTTATTTGTCTATGTATTTATTTACTTATTTTTGAGTGTGTATGCATACTCACCAACACATAGCAGTACAGGTGGAGGTCAGAAGATAAGTTGAGTGACTTGGTTCACTCCGTTTCACCATGTGGGATCAAACTTAGACTGTCAGAAGCAGTGGCAAACACCCTCACTTCAGAGCCATCTTGCCAGCACAATGGAACTGGGTCACTGTGACATGGACTCAGTGGCTGGCTCTTTGATCACCTACCCCTGGCAAGGTGGCCTAACTAGGCCACAGAGAAAGAGGATCCGGACAGTCCTGATGAGACCTGATAGGCTGGGATCAAGTAGAAGGGGAAGAGGACCTCATCTATCAGTGGACTCAGGTAGGGATATGGCAGAAGGAAGAGGGATGGAGGGTGGGACTGGGGGAGATGAGGGAGGAGCTTACAGCTTGGATACAAATTGAATAAATTGTAATAACTAATAATAATAATTCTTTTATTCTTGTGTATCGGCATACTGTATGTACAACATTTTGTCCCTCTCTCTTCTTCAGACTCCTCCTATCCCATTTTCCATTCATTGCCTCTTTTTCTTTAAATATATATAGTGAATAAATTGTAATTAACAAAAATTATGTTTAAAAAACATATACACACGCACATATATATGAATAAAATTTAAAGGGCAGATGGTTCTTACAATAATTTGATACAGTATATAAGTTGATAGATTAGATTGATATATGCCTTGTTTACAGTAATTTACCAAGGAAGTGTCTTAGTTATTGCTCTTTTGATGTGAAGACCATGACCAAGAAAACTCTTCTAGGAGAAAGCATTTAATTGAGAGCTTGCTTACAATTTCAGAGGTGAAATCCATTTTCATCATGGTGGGGAGCATAGTATCCCACAGGAAGCTGACTCAGTAGCTGAGAGCTACATCCTGATTTATAGGCAAAGAGAGATGGACGAGATAACGAAAACAAGAGAGAGACAGAGACTGAGACTGACACTGACTGAGACTAGGCCTGCCAAGGGCTTTTGAAACCTAAATCCCAACCTGTGACACATTTCCTCCACAAAGGCCATAAGCTCCTAATCTTCCTAGCCCTCTCAAATAATGCTGCTCCTTGGCACACTCAAATATATGAGCCTAGGGGTTCATTTTTATACAAACCACCACAAATATGAGTGAACCAAGTAACTCAACTTGTCCTCTGACCTCCACCTGTACTGCCATGTGAGTGAGTGTGCACATACACCACTCACAAATAAGTAAATAAGCACATAAATAAATAAAATTGGCTAAGTCAGAGTCACATACACATATATGAGTATTTTACCGTGTATGGAAATATTTCCAAATGTAGAAAAGCTTTAAATATAGAAAAATAACAAAAAATTATGAGTGTCTTTATGACCACGATCCACAGAAATGTAGGGTTAGAGAAAGTCCTTTTCATTTAGAATTAGACACTTTTTTTCCTTATACTGAAAATAGATTTTTCTCATACAATGTGTCTTGTTACAGTCTCCCCTTCCTTTATTCCCTCCAGCTCTTCCCCTCTTTCTCTCCCAACCATGATCCACTTCCTTTCTGTCTCTCTTTGGAAAAGAACAGGCTTCTAATAAATAACCAAAGATGACAAAATAAATGAAAAAACAATCACATTGAAGTTGGACAAGGCAAACAAACTGAAGGAAAAGAGCCCAAGAAAAGGCACAAGAATCAGAGATCCACTTGTTCACATACTCAGAAATCCCATAAACCCTTAAACTTAAAACTGTTATGTGTAGAGAGAGGTTCTGCTGGAGACTGCTTGCTGCTTCAGTCTCTGTGAGTTCAAATGAGCTCTACTCAGTAGATTTAGAGTACCTTGTCTGGTGTCCTTCACCCCTCACCCCACACTCCACCCCAAAGTGAGACTAATAAGAATCTGGATCCCAACATCAAGTGGAGGGCAGGTTTAGGTAAAAAACAGAAATGTAGAACTTTTTTGGGCATTATAGAAATCTGACTTAATGATTTAATATAGCGTAAGACTTTCCAAGCAGAAGTAAACATTAGGAATTGTGAAATTGTACCAGGTTAAATTTAAATGTCTGTGCTCATAATGACAACATTTGACATTCAAAAGATTCCAGATAATTATGAGACTATTGAAAATGATACCTAGTAGATATAATTTATGGGATAACAGAAATAAAATGTAGAAAATATTAAAAAAAAACCTGTCATTTAAATATATAGGCATCTCTGAGTACATAAAAATCAGTTAAGGTCCACCTAAATAGTTGTTGGTTACTAGTTAAGATATAAATGCTAAGATAGAAACTGGACCTTTCAGGAACTTTTGTCATGTTGGTCATTGTTGTGGTTCACAGGCATCACAGCTATGTAGGAGTGTTGATTGCTTTCTCAATAATAGCTTGCATGTCACCTCCTTGTTCTATGAAAGCTATCCCAGACAGGAGGCTTTCTGGTCAGCTTCAACTCAGATATTCTGAGTCCTGTCTCCAAATTGTGTGGTTTCTTCAGTAATAGGAACTTACCTTTATTATAAGGAGGGAAGCAAGGGCAACAGCAATGGTTTATATTGTTTGAGGAGTCTTGGCCTCCCCTGCCCAACATCTAGAAAGGAGATTTATCATGGTTCACATTGGGGTTTTGTTAGATAGTCTATGCCTGTTGTGGGTGGGATGGCATTATCATCCAATGTGGTATAACTCCATTTATATCTAGCTTAATATACACACACTTGTACACTTATATGTAATTTTAGCTAAATACGGAATAATGCTTTCCTATGACTTTTTCAAGAATCATGTTTTTTTTTTTAAATCTCTCTTCCATTTGTCTCTTTCTGTGTTGCCCTTCCGATTCAACTAAAGCCCCTTCTTGCTTTTCTACTTTCCCCTTCATATCACTGATAGTCTACTATTCTTCTAGCTAGATCACCCCTAGCCTTTTTCCCATTGACCCTTCTTACTTCCCTTTTTTCTATGGTTACTCTACTAGCCAACTACATGTAGCATTATAGATCTTAGAAGAACTTACTACTCCAATTTACTAAGTCAGTGTAATTCCTAACTGCATTCTAAATGCTTATCTTTATGTGCAGAGATAATTGTAGATTTCACCCCACACCAAAGATGTTTCTTTTTGAAGCAGAGGGAGACCATTTCAGAAAGCCAGGAGTAGAAATATTTGCAGAAGAAGGGGTAGAAACTTTGTAAAAGCCAAAGGACCAGGAATTCTGCTATGAAATCAAGCCTTGTGGCTATGGCAGGGAAACTGGACTCACAAAATTTCTGCATGGTTGTCTAAATAAAACCTGACTAATTCCATCAACAGTTGATATCCCAAAGTAGTTCATGTTCTTTGGGATGAGCCCTCTGACTGGTGGTTATCTAATACCAAGTGTTCATCTGTAGAAACATACACAGTCAGACTTCACTGATCAGACTTAGGGGATTGAATTTACATGTTGATTCCTTTTATATGTATAAAAAAACAATAGCTAAAGAAAAGGAGGTCATGAAATTTGGAGAAAGGTGAAGGTGGACAAGGGAGTGTAGGAGGAAAGGGAGAAGAAAACAATATAATTATTTTAATTAAAATTTTGAAAAATCATTATGTCTCAGAGGATAAAGGTGCTTGCTGCTAACGCTGATGACCTTAATTCCGTCCCTGAGAATCACATGGCTTAAGGAGAACCAGTTCCTATAGTTGCCCTCTGACCTTCATGCAGGTGTCATAGCGTGATTGCATTTTGTGTTAGTCAGGGTTTCCTAGAGTCACAGAACTTATGGAATGTATCTCTCTCTCTTTCTCTCTCTGTGTCTCTCTCTCTGTGTCTCTCTCTCTGTCTTTTCCCTCTCTCTAGATACACACATACATATATATGTATATTATATATATATATACATATACATATATTTATATATGCAGTCCAATTAATCCAACAATGGCTAGCTGTGAATGGAAGGTCCAAGAATCTAATAGTTACTTAGTCCAACAAGGCTGTGTGTCTGAAGTGATCTTGTGTATATGCTAGAATCCTGAAAAAGTATACTCCAATTCCAGTGAAGAAATGGATATTCTAACAAGGTGAGGACAAAGAAGAAAACCTTCCTCCTTCCATTGTCCTTATAGAGGCTTCTAGCAGAAGATGTGCCCCACATTAAAGGTCTGTCTTCCTGCCTCAACACTGGAGTAAAGGCATGCTGCCTTCCTGCCTCAGGATCCAGAAGGACACAAGATATAAGCAGTTCTAGTAAGAAAATTAAGTATAAAAAGATACTAGGTAAGAGGGCTTTTAAAAAACTCTTCAGTTAAAATGACTGTTATCATTAAATAAGAAAAGCTAAAATTTACCAAAATGGGGTGAGGGCATCTCACATAGGGTCATGTGCCTGCTGTGCAAACTTTAGCACCCTGGGTCTCCAGAATTCATGGAAAATCCCTGTTCAGTAGCCACATCAGCAACCCCAGCACTAGGGAGGCAGAGACCGTTGGATCTTTGGAGTTTGTTGGCCATTGTCAGAAACCCTGTCTCAGAAAATAAGATGGAGAGTGAGCAGTAAAGATACTAGTGGTTGACCTGTAGCTTCTTCATGCAGGAGCACACATATGTACATGTTTACCTGAATATATACATATGTCTCATGTGCACACAGAAAGATACAAATAGGCGGTTTAAAGAATAAGTGGTTCAGATGAACTCCAGACATAGAAGAGGATGGTAAATTCACTTCAAGTGTGCAATTGCAAGTTAAAGCTCCATGAGGTGTTAATTTCCTGTGACTATACCTACAAACAAGGGAGAACAGGTGACTGCTGCTGACAGCATGTAAGACAGGCTCGTCAGATAGTTGTTGGCAGAGGTAAATGAGTATTCTTTCTTCTCGGACTTCTTTTAACATGAAAACCACTCTTCAATTCCATTGTTCCAGTTGCTAACATTTTCTGACTTAATTGAAATATGAATCAGTACATGGGAAAAAAACATAACGTATGTATCTGCAAGTGTACAGGACACATATGTACATATGTGGACATTCACAGTAGCTTCTTAATAGAGATAGAATTTTAAAAAGCAGAGTAAATATCTATCGATTACTGAATAGTACCATAAATAATGGTAATAACTATGTCATTGAACATTATGCCATGTTGAAAAAGAATTAAAAATGTACTCTGTGTCGATGATCATCAGTGAGCTATTGTTTATTAAAAATAATATACAAAAGCATTCTATTTAGTTTATTCATCTTTCCCAAAACAAAGGCACCAAGGCATAATAGCATATTATGTCGCTTTATGAATATGTTAGTGCTCTGGGCATGTGAAAATGTGTGCCTGCCTGAAACCAGGAGCAGCATGCATCTTAGCATTTTTCTTGGAAAAGGTTGATCGGAAAGAGATGAACTGTTTATGACTATGGAGAGGAGAAAGAGCGAGCAAAAAAATAAAAAGAGAATCAAATATAGCATATTTAAAAGCATTTACAGTATGACTAGATTTTAAATGCTTTAAGACATTTACATAAACTGTCCTGGAAAAAAGCAGGCATTACTCTTTATATCTGACAAAAATGGCTTCTAGCCTGTTTAGAAAAGACATAGGTCACTTCATTCTGATCACTGACACACTCACCAGGAAGACATTATAGCAACCCTAAGCATATGTACAAAACTCAGGTGCACTCTGTTTCATAAAGCAAACACTAGCAGGCACTGCACTACAGAAAATACGATGCAGTAGTAGTAGTATATGAGCTCAACGCTCCACTTTTCCCAGAGTGTAGGTGATATAGACAAAAATGAACACAAAACAGAAAATAGTAGTATTAAATGACATCACGGATTAAAATGTACCTAATTATGGCTATAGAATATTTCGCTCAGGCAATATAGAATAATCATTCTTCTCAGCTGCCTGTGGAAATTCCTCTAAATTTGCCACAGATTGGGACCCCAAACAACGCTCAACAAATTTAGAAAAATTAAAATAAGTCTGTATGTTAATCAGACTGAAATAGAATAAACTTTTCAATCAGTAGGAAAAGAAGCTCCAGAAGATTTCTTTTGTTTGTTTGTTTGTTTGTTTAATCTCAAGTTTTCTTTGGGTCAAGAATTCAAGAGCATTTCACTGCAGCTAGTCCTCTGTGGTGGCCTCTTACAAAGCTGTGCTCAAGGTGTTGGCTGTGATGAGTAATGGTTGACCTGGAATTCAGTGGTGACCACCTACACACTGGTAGGAGAATCTTGTCCCACAGAGATGCTAGAGTCTTTACAATATGTTGATGGCGTCTTCCTAGATTCAAGAGACTTGTGAGAAAGGTTTGCCAATGCCTTTCATGGAAGTTACGTGCATTATAGTGTTTGTTAGAAGTGATTCACTAAGTGGGGTCCAACTTCAAAGAGAGCGAAGTTAGTCTCTGTCTTCTGAAGCTTCAGAAGTGGCCTTCAGGAATTTGCAGGTATATTTGAAGCCACCACTTAGAAATTGAAAGTAAAAAAAAAAAAAATGGTCAAGTTTATATGATGGAATATTACATCCCATGTCACCTTACAAATGAATTGTGATTTTTTTTATTGTTCTTTGTAACATTGTCTTCTGTTTCACTGGTACCACTGCTGATGGAGAACTTCTGCAAGGGTAATGTATTGACTCCCAGATCTGCAAGCTGCCATCATCATAAACTGCTAGCTCAGTACCAGTGCTTTCTTTGTCTTTCTATTATGTGCCTCTGGCAGGTATTCAGTGAATACCGTGGTTTGCTTTTCTCTGTTAGTTCCCAAAGTGATTACATTCAAAATGGTGAATGATTGTTTTGATTCAGGTTTGTCAGTAGGATATTCTAACTTCAGATTAGCAAATGGTATAAGTATTCTTGTTCTTACCCTGTGATACAGGTGGATTTTATTCTTTTTTAAAATTATTTTTATTAATTACAGTTTGTTCACTTTGTATCCCCCCCCTGTAACACCCTCCCTCTTCCCTTCCCAATCCCATCCTCCCTCCCTCATCTCTTCCCATGCCCCTCCCCAAGTCCACTGATAGGGGAGGTCTTGCTCTCCTTCCTTCTGATCCTAGTCTATCAGATCTCATCAGGAGTGGCTGCATTGTCTTTCTCTGTGGCCTGGTAAGGCTGCTCCCCCCTCATGGGGAGGTGATCAAAGAGCAGGCCAATCAATTCATGTCAGAGACAGTCCCTGTCCCCATTACTATGGAACCCACTTAGACACTGAACTGCTTTTATTCTTGCTGGCCCAGCATTCCCCTCCTCTGGGTATACTTTCTTACTGTTTTGGTAATGACTACTTTGCTTTGTGAGGAAGAACTGGTTCTTTATTCTTGCTGTTGCTAGAAAATACCTGTCTGGCTGCTAAGGTGGTAAATTCTCAAGATATAGCTGAATGTCATCCCTGGCTATTGTGATTGGTTCAGAAATGGACAATCACTGTTCTTTGTTTTTCTTTGTTTATCTGTCTGTCTGTCTGTCTGCCTGTCTGTCTATCTATTTATCTATCTATCTGACTGACTATCTATCTATCTATCTATCTATCTATCTATCTATCTATCTATCTATCTATCTATCATTTTTTTTTTTTTTTTTTTTAGAGTGGCCTGAAACTCCAGACCAGCCTTGAACTTCCGTCAGTCCTCCTGCTTCAGCCTGTTATTTTCTGAGATTACTAGGCAAACTGCTTTAATTGTTATTCCTTGGATTACAGGTTTAAATTGAAGATATCCAAGTCAACTTCTTTCTACCGTTCTCTCTACATAGGAAAGCTGATAGAGACCGTACAACCATTGTTCATGCTTGCAATCTTAGGGCCAGAGACTACAGCAGAAAGCCGTGAAGTTATTGAAGGAAATTTGTAAATAAATCTACCTACTTTGCCTAAGGTATTTCAAGTTGCCTAAGATATTTCAAAAGGCTTCTTTACTAACCCATAAAAATTTAAAATATAATTTCTGCCTCTTGGTATTCTGTCTTCAGTGTGAAATCTTTGCATAGAAAGCACATCAACCATGAGGGCTGACCTGATTTTTCCTTTGTGGCTTTCATTGTAACCAATTCTGTTTCTTACATCCTCTTTTCATTTTAAATGGAAATTCTTTTCTCTGTAGTTACCAAGACCATTTCCCTTTTAGTTGGGGAAATAAATGATTTCTTGGATACACTAGTAAAATTTAAGATCTAGCCTCTGAAAATGACCATCTTTATGAAATTACTAGGAATTTGAAATTAGTCTTCAAGAAAGCATGTAAAACTTTGGAACTGCCTATGAGTTCATATAGTTTACCCGCTGAGAGGAAATGCCATTTTGGAAAAAAGAAAACTAAAATCTCAGCAATAACAAAAAGATGACTTTATGAACAGTTCATTTTTTACACAGGACAGTTGTTACAGCAAGCCTTATGCCACTAACGAGATTTGCTCAAGAGTTTAGATGGAAATTTTATTAGCAATATTTATCTGCAGTTTACCAAAATATCAATAACTAGACATTTCTGAAAAGACATTTTATTTTACTTGCTTTGATTTGTATTTTCAACATTTTGATCCTGTACATTTGTTTTTAAGGCTTTGTCCTTATATTTTGTTTGCTTTGAAATGAATTTAAATGATACTGTGTTTTAAATACCATTTTTCACATGTTCATTGTTAATATGTAGAATTGTGATTAATTTCTCTGTGTGGATGAAAAGACCCCGATTTAAAAGTTATGCTCATTCTATACTGAATTGTAAACCACACAAGAGTTTTTATTTAGGCAAAATCTTCAATTTTCTTATAGTACTTTGAAGATTTTATATAATATTCAAGCACATATGAATTATTTAAAGTATAATTTTATTTTGGATAAACTTTTGCAAAAATGTATTAATCTACAGAAAATGATTTTCTAAGAAAATGATTTGATCCAGGATCACGGGTACATAATGATTTTTAATAGATTTATGCTGTAATATAAGTTAAACATTTAAGTTTAGTGTTTTTTTCCTCTGCTATTTACTTAGAATAAATATGTTTGGATTATTCACTTGGTTTCAAAAAGTCTTTTTGGTCTGTTTTGCCTCCCATGTTATTTAATGGACCTCTTTCTAAGAAGACATATTCAACATAATTTGAATATCTCATTAATGGCATTAGATTGAACTGCACATGCTAACTTATTCAGTTATCTGTTTAACATACCCATTAGCAATGTTAAATAGTCAAGACATACAGATTCCTATCTGATGGCTTCTAGTGGATTTTATACATTGTTTTTCAAGAACCTAAGGCTCACTAGTAACTTTGTTATTCTCTGATAAGACCTGCATTTATTGGCTAACGTTGATTTTACTGCCATCCAGGATATTCACAACTGTTACTCACAGGTCGCAGAGTTACGGCATCATAAATAAGGAGGCACAGAGGAAAGAAGATAGAGCACATGGTTTATTTTCATGCTGTTTTAGCTATCAACTAAATCACTGCTGTCAGAGGAAAGTGGAATTTAATGGTCATCCTTAACAAGTTTAGAGAAGAGTCTGTGCAGTTTTACTTCTTCTGTGTTGTGTTTTGTGGTTACATCACATGTGGCTGATAATAATGATGACTCAGTAATGACTTTTCATCATTGAAGCTTGAAGGTTGGGCTTGGGAAGGTTGTTTATTTAATCCTTCCAGGTTACTAACAGTTTGACAAGGGTGAGAGACACTGACTGATGCAGCACAGAGGCTGCGCTTGATGCTTTCAGTGAAGGGACAAAGTTAAATTGCAAACATTTCTAGTCTAATTCAGGCCCTGGCATGTGATATTTGTTCCTTGCAGTATGTTTATTGGATCTCTGTCCAGTTTCATTTCACATGTACTTCTTGAGGATGAGAAATGCAAACGATAGGATTATATAAAGTACATATTTTATTCAGTACCCCTATTTTATAGTACTTTAATTTTGTTTTACTTGGAAAACTCTCATCTTTCAAGATACATAAAATGGGAGAAATCTCGGAATTCCTTGTACAAACACAGTAGAGGATCATGTCCGTTCATATGAGGCCGTCTTTTTCACTCTGATTACCAGGCCTTCCCTCTGCTCAGGAGCATCCCGCTCTCACCTGTCATGTGCTACCTGCAGAGAGTATAGCTTCTGACAGATGCCCTGCTGCTCCTTAGGCCTGTTTCTTTTGCACATGGAAAGTCAATCAACATTGGCATTTGGCTATAAAGAGGCCCAGTAATGCCTTATGACATGCCTCATTTTGGCTAATTTGTGAGGTGATACTACAGTGGACAAGGACCTTTCCTACTACTGGGTTGCCTTAATAGGAGAGGAGTTGGCTAGTCTTACTCCAACTTGATATGCCATGCCTGTTTGATGTCCATGGGAAGCCTGCCCTTTTCTGAAGAGAAACTGAGGAGGAGTGGATTGGGGTGGTATGAGGTAGGTGTTAAGATGGGAGGTTGGTAAAAGGTACTGGGAGGAGAGGAGGGAGAGAGAAACGGTGGCCAGGATATAAAATAAATAAATTTTTTAAAATGCAGTTCTTAATGCATTGGATAGAACAAGGTTTTTAAATGCAAGAGCATTGTGCATCAAATTCTCAAGCCACATTTTAAAAGACCTGTAACTGAGCATCATAAATGTCCCATTATTGGTGTAGTTTAGGAGGAAGGATGACTCCACACTCCAAACAACCCACATGCTAAGGACAGGTCTTGGCCCTATTTCAAAGAATTGCTGAATAAATGTATTTTCTGTGTTTTGAGTTTTTTTTAAAGAAGATTATGCTTAAGGATATGAAACTTTACCATATCCATGGGAAGTGAAATCAATCCAAAGCAAATATACAGAATTATGTTATAACTGCAATCTTGGTTTTTGGTAACAAGTTTCTTTATGTTACCTGTATAACTAGAGTGTAAAGAACAACAACAGAAAACTTGCTCATTTAAATTTAATGATAATGATTTACACATGATTCTGCTGCTTACTTTTATCCAAAATATAATAAACTGAAGCACAAATTGAAATGTTTTCCTTTTCAATAGGTGAGGTATAAACTAGTATTCATTGCTTAACGGTTTTGAATTGATTTAGATAAATTGATTTAGATAGCTAGCGTGGCTGAAGGTGTTCAGCATGGTCACGTGGGTGGTGGGCTTTGCTGCTTCCACAGCTTGAGCAGCCAGACAACTGCCTTTTAATCAGTCCATTATCCTTCTCAAGGGTGACTCAGAATATTGTTGACACATGTTAATATAGTCTGTTACTAATATGTGATTTAAAAAAATTGTCTGAGTAAAGCTTTTGTTCTTAGTTCAGAGGGCTTTAAGTGTTGTGGTAAAGAATTTTTAGCCATTATTGTCCTAATCTGATTAGCCTTGTTAGACATAGGTAGTATTAGCTGCACACTAATAGCTGGGATACTTATGATCTCAGTGAACTTATGTTTATTGATGGGGAAGGGAGAAGATGAAGAAAGATCATTAAAAAGAGATATAAGAGCATATGTAGAGTCAGTAACATTACAAGCAATACAAGGGTGATTAGGATGAGCTTTCTGAAGAGATCACGTTTAAGTTACAATCTTCAAATTGGAGGAATCTAGTGGGAAAATGTAGAAAACAAGTTCTCCCTAGCCATGAGACTCATGGGAGCAGAGGCCTGGAGAAAGCCACGAATAAGGTTTGGTGTATCTGACCAGCAAGAAATATAAGAGAGTTGGAGAGGTTTGAAGGAGAATGCCTGCGTAGGCTTGTAATTTTACATGTGCAGTCCTTAGGTGATGAACTGGTTGGAAGAATTACAAGCTGTATCCTTGTTAGAGGAGGTGAGTCACTGGGGGTGGGGTTTGAGGGTTCAAAAGCCTATGCCCAAGGGCCTATGCCAGGCCCGAGTTCTCTGCCTGCTGCCTGCAGATCAGAATATAAGGTTCTCAGTGACTTCTCCAGCACCATGCCTGCTGCCATGCCCTCCCCCCGGATGATAATGAACTAACCTTCTCAAAACTCTAAGAAGCCTCCACTTAAATGCTTTTCTTTATAAGAGTTACCTTGGTCATGGTGTCTCTTCACAGCAATAGAACATAGTTAAGACAACAAGCAAATAATGCAGATATGTGGTTTTTGGTCAGATCCTAGAAAAAAGAAAGTCTCTTTGCATATGTTTACCTTAAATCATATGTAGTGCTTATGAAATTGTTCTAAGCCACTGTATGTGCACACTTTCCCAGTTAAATCCCAAGTTCCAGCTGCTATAATTTTCAGAGTTCACTTTAGTGTTCACTGATGGAGTCTGTGAAGAAATTGTATGTTCAAAACTGCAAAAGAAAGCCTTGAGAAACATGTACATTTATGTAGAAGCAGCAATCACAACATCTTTTATTCTATGAGGACCATGGCTTATGATGGCTGGTGACTTATCATGTCTGCCATGTGCCACTTGTCTCTGAGATCATTCTGTAGACTGGTTCATTTAACTCTTAGACTGAGACTTAGTCATGAGCCTTATGTGACAGATGTAACAGATGAGGAAACAGGTTAAGAAGAATTAAATGGCTGGCTCAGTGTCACAAAGCTACACAGAGGATACCTAGCAGATATTGAGATTGTAATGTATACGAATCATCTCCAGATAACACTGTTAGGCCTTTAGTAAATAATTTCCTTTAGGTTTTTGAAACTAATTAAATGCATGTTTGTTATAAATATGCCAGAATTTTACATGAAAAACAGCTTCAAGGCTATACTTATATGTTCTATCAAAAAATATACATGGTATTACAGAGCTGCATAAAGGAGTTATAAATTGTGGCATCCAAGGAGTTAAGAGTGCACTGCACCCCAATTCTTATGTAAGCAAAGCAGGCAGACTTGGAGTATTTCCCTACAAAATATGGAGCCATGTGTAACTGTTTTAGAATGCCAATTCCAGATTGAATGAATCCTTTTAGTTTCGTTTGGTTAGAACCATGTCCCTTTATATTTAATTCTTTCAGGATTTCATATATGTACACAATGTATTTTCATTTGAGAAGTTAATAATTATTGTGTGTAGTGGAATCCAGTGATGTAGATCTTCTTCAGTATCAGTAAACAGACTTGGTTTTAGGCACAGAACAGCTGAGTAGAGGAAAGGGAAGACTCTCAACTCTTGTGACTTGCTGTTCCTTTTCAAGTGGTAAAATGCTGTCAGGCATAAGGCTTTGGACTATCTCATGTTTAAAACTTCAGTGCTTGGGACCCAGTGAGTTTAACATTAACACACACATTCAAAAGGTAGTTACACAAAGCAAATAGTTCAGATTATCTCATATCTCAGTTAATCATTTACATGTAATTAAAAAAAAAACCATAAATCCAAACTTTAAGGTGAATCATTACTGCCAGCCTCTCATGAACATAATTGCCTGTAACATTTTAAATTAGGGTGCAATTATAAAGGATAAGATATTCTAGCTAATATCTAGAGATTTGTTAGTAGCGGCTTATGCTGTCGTTTTCCCTAATGCATTAATGGATGTGAGATGCGCACTGTTTGGTTGTGTGCAGCATGGTGCATACTGTTCACATCTCTTACTGAGACTAATCTTGACTCTTAAAATCTTAGCATGTAATTACTGCCGGTTTATTAATTCTCTCTGACTTTAGTGGAGGTTTTCAGCTTTATGGAAAGGCAATGTTGAACAAAGTAGGGTTTTATCAGTTTGCTTTTTGTACATTTTTGCATTCATATGTAAAATGTCTATAATATATCAAAACTTTTTCTTTATAGTAATAATTACTTACAAATGTCATTTGCGTATTTTGCGGCATTGTTCTTTAAAAAGTAAGTCTGGGTAAGTCATTAGGTTCATTTAAATGGACATATGTCCTGAGGGAGTCGCCATCCTTACGTGTGCACATGGCTCATCCACCTTCAGCTGCTGAATAGAGCTAGTATTGTCTCACACACCCTCTTTCCAAGTGGATTGTTTGTAGGTAAATAGGAGATACCATACAGTTTTTACCCATAAAAGAGACGTTACTTTTTAAATGTATTTCCGGGCCTTATGTGGTTATGCTTTTTATTAGCAAGGCATACCTCAGCATCTTCCCTTAAAAGATGCTGGAAGGCCTCATCTGGCATGCATGAATTAAGCCAGATGCCCAGCAAAGATGTGCAGACAGATGGGATTTTATGTATTTTAGATGTTGTGATCAAATGTGTCACCAGTCTTTCATTCTGCCTTTACTGATAGAAACACTGAATCATCTTTGAAGCTTTCTCTTTCCGTTTGCCCCTTTCTTGGTATGTCTTCAAATTAACTGATTCTTTCTTCATTCTTTAAATGTTTTTTTTTTTTTTTTAATTTCCCCTCTAACTGTATTACTGCTGCTACCTTGCTCACAATTTTAAGTCTCATAACTGGTTCTCCCCTCTTGCAGTTTCCTTTCTGCTGCATTTCATCTGTCACACTATGTAATAATTTTGGTCAGCTTGACACAAACCTTGACACATTTGGGAAGAGGGACTCTCAGCAGAGGAATTCTCTCCATTGGATTGGCCTGTAGGCATGTCTGTAGGATAATGTAACATATTTGCTAATTGATGTGGGAAGGCCCATCCCTGTGTGGCCAGTACCATCCGTGGGTAGGAGGGTCTACCCTATATAAGAATGGTAATTGAATGTGAGCAACTTGAGCAAGCCAGCAAGCAGAGTTCCTCAGTGGTCTCTGCTTACTCCAGATTTTCAGTCTGCTGATACCCAAAAAGCATCCTAAGAGTTGTTGCTAAAACTGGGTTCTGAGTTGTGCTTTTCTTGAATTATCTTACGAATTCCAGATTAATTGTAGATTCGGAGGTTATTTATGTTGTGTATCTAAATTGGATAAATAGCTTCTTGTGTGCTATGTCATTTCAGAATAATGCTGGGTACCTAGTGTGTCCGTTACATGTAGCCAGTGGTTACTGTTCTCTTTTCTTAGTAATTTAAATATGGTGTGTACTAAGAATACTGGACCAACTGTCTAGGCTTATTTATAATGCACTCTTCTTTGGCTTCTCCTGGCAGTGTATTTGATTGTATTCATCATAACAGTTGTTAGGCTTTTTCCTTTTTATAAATGTGAACCAAAGGGATAGGCCCTTAGCATCCTCACTCTTTGCTACTCGTACTGGTCATGTCCTTATTCAAATGCTCATTGTCTTCATCAACATCGTTTTCCTTCTCTTCTGCAGAAGAGTGTGTGTTGGTGATGTCTAAAAAGCAGGACAAAAGGAGGTTCTAAGATTTAGAAGATCTTTAAACTAGTAGAGCTGTTAAATAAAGAACAAAGTTTTAGGTTTTCATTGGTAGGAAAATGTGCCATTAGTGCAAGAGGAAAGAAAGGATATGAGAAATAAGACCTGATAGACTGTCAGATGGAAGGGGAGGAGGATATCCCTATCAGTGGCCTAGGGGAGGGGTATGGAAGGAGAAGAGGGAGGGAGGATGGAGTGGGAGGGACAAGGGAGGAGACTACAGCTGGGATACAAAGTGAATAAACTGTAATTAATAAAAAATAAATTAATTAAAAAATTGTTTTCCAATAGGGAGCGCTGGCACATGCCTATAATTCCAACACTCAGGAAGACAGGGGCAGGTGGATCTCTGTGAGTTTGAGGCCAGCCTGGTCTACAAAACAAGTCTGAGACAGCCAAGGCTACACAGAGAAACCCTGTCTCAAAACACCAAATAAATAAACAAATAAATAAATAAATAAATAAATAAATAAATAAATAGATAGATAAATGGAAATAAAAAAACAAAAACAAAAAAAAATTAGCTCCAAGAAGAGCCAGATAAAAGAGAACACAAGATAGGTAAGAATACCAAAGAAAATGCAAAAAATAATTCTTCACAGCATTTCTGAGTAGGAAGAGGAGCCCAGAGGATATAGATTCTAAGTTATGACGAAGAGAGGAGGAGAGAATATGATGAAAACTTTAAAGGAGAAGAAAAATTCGAGACTGATGCTCCAGTTTCAAGGCTAAAGGGTATAGCTAGTTTTGCTAGGAATGTTTCAGACATACATTATGACTTTTATTATTCAAAGATGTTGACATTGAGTGAAAAATGAATTGAAAACTTTAAATGGTTGTTACTAGAAGTAACTCTTGGGAGATAGATAGATAGATAGATAGATAGATAGATAGATAGATAGATAGAGATAGTCCCAAGCTGTTTCTCTTTGTCATTTGTTGGTCTGTTTTGAATTGCTGTTGAGTCATATTCTGCAGTTATAATCCAGTTGCTGGGTCTCAGGTGAGCTGAGGAAAGATGATCAGTGTTAAAGCTTCTGAGCATGCCGCCATGACATTCCTGGGGTTATTCTGTTTGAACAGAGGTAGGAGTCAGCCCCAGGTGCCCACTGAACTTAGATTAGTCAATATAACTGCCTGTCGAACCGTAGAGTTTATTCTTCTGAATCATCTTGCCAGTGCATAGCGGCATCCAGTGATCGAGGTTTCCAGTTTGGGCAGCATAGGTTATTGAATATTCTTTTCTTCACAACATCTTACTTAAATCTAGAATATAAAGTTTATCAGAAGAATAAATTATAAGTTTTATGAATAATATTAAGTAAGAAAAATTGCTTTTATGAATAAAATAAAGTCAGGACATTTTAAGTATGCAACAGTGAAAGTCAGAGCTGTTTAAAAGAGTTGTATCTCAGTTTGTGGTAAGTTCACTGATAGAATGTGTGAAATACTTCTTCCTGTTTAAAAAAATTTTTTTTCTGGACAGTATTCTTAAGATTTCTAAGAATATGACAAAACAATCTGAATATACATGCATACCTCCAGGCCTCCTTTGTTTTGACTTATGAACAAAATTTCAGGCATAAGAAAAACAAAAATATATAAAGCCTTTGTACAATCTTCGTAAGTAGTGAAATGTTTCTATAATTACATATTCAAGATTTTACATGTTCTTTTACAGTGTTCCCATTTTTGACCACTGATGAAATTCTTTCACAGTCTGAGGTGCCAAGGCCCTTATTCAGAACACTGCATCATCTCCAGACAGCCATTAAACTCCCTGCACAGAGCTCAGTATTTATCTGACAGAAGAATGTTCACACCTTTTCCAGTAGCCTGAATCCTGACATCATTTTAAAGTTGGGTGAAGAAAAGTACTCTGCACCTAATAATGAAACAGAGTTTTTATATCTGCGTATTACCAGACATTATAAAATCTCAACAGATACCATTGTAATGCTGCAGAACACTGATTCTCTGTGTGCCTGTATCTGTAATATTTTTTTCTCATTTATTTCTGTTGTTCACTTTACATCCTTGTAACCCCTTCCCTTGCCTGTCCCAGCCCCACCCTTTCTCCCACTCCCCTCTTCTCAAGAAAAAGGAAGCTTCCTTTTCCATCCACTCCAGCTCATCAAGTTGCATCAGGACTGAACATGTCCTCTTCCCCTGTGGCCTGTCAAGGAAGTCCTGCCACCCATCTGCTACATCTTTGTAGGGGGCCTAGGTCCAGTTCATACATGGTCCTTAGTTGATGCTTCAGTCTCAGCAAACCCTCTGGCCCTAGTTAGTTGACTTTTTTTTTTTCTTTTTGTGGAGCTCCTGTCACTTCTGGGTCCTTTTCTGTTTCTTCCCACTATTCCCCAAGACTTCCTATGTATCACCCAATGTTTGCCTGTGTCTCAGCATCAGTTTTGAGGTACTGCTGGGTAGAGCCTCTCAATAGACAACTCTGACAGGCTCCTGTCTGCAAACTTAGCAGAGTATCCTTCATAGTGTCAGGGGTTGGCACTTTCTGATAATGAGGGGTTTTGGTGGGGCCAGGCATCAGTTGGACATTCCCTCAATTTCTGTTCTTCTGCTCTGTCTTTATCTCTGCACAGGGTAAATTTGGGTAGAAGTTTTTGTGGATGGGTTGGTGTTCCCTGCCCTTTACTAGAATACTAGTCTAGTTAGAGGATTTCCTCTTCAGTCTCTATGATCTCTGCTATTAGGAGTCTCTGCTTGAATCCCCCCGTATTCTCCCAGGAGCCTACCCTGACATCAGTCTTCAGCTTGTCACAGCAATGTCCCCACACTTAATTTTTCTTTTCTCTACAGACCTTCTGTTCTCTTGCCCTTGCTTTCCTCAGGTCTGATCTGCACCCTCTTAGCTCTGTGTCCCCTCTCTTACCTTCTTTCCTCTCTTCAGCCATTACCTTTGTCCTATGTCCACTTCTGAGTGAGATTTATACATTCTCTCACGGATCCTTCTTATTCCTTATCTTCTTTGGGTCTGTGCCTCTTAGTTTTGTTTATCTTGTACTTTATGGATAAAATCTACTTGTAAGTGAGTACATACCATGTGCATCTTTCTGGATCTGGGTTACCTCACTCAGGATGCTCTTCTCTAATTCAATCCATTTGCCTGCAAGTTTCATGATTTCTTTGTTTTTAATAGCTGGGTAGTATTCCATTGTATAAGTGTGCCAGTTTCTTTATCCATTCGTCAGTTGAGGGAATATCATCTAGGTTGTTTCTAGATTCTGTTATAAATAGATGTGCTGTGAACGTAGTTGAAAATTTGTCCTTGTCTGGTGGAGCATCTTTTGGGCAGAAGAGGTCTAGGGGAAAAGTTATTCCCTGTTTTCTAAGAAGGTGCCAAATTGATTTCCAAAGTGGTTATACTCCAAACAGCAATGGAGGAGGTTTCCCTTTCTCCAGACCCTCAACAGCATGTGCTGTAGCTTGAGATTTTGATCTTAGCCATTCTGACTGGTATGAGATGGAATCTCAGAGTGCTTTGGATTATTTGCTTTTCTCTGATGAGTAAGGAAGTTGAACATGTCTTTATGAAATTTTTCTGCCATTTGAGATTCTTCTGTTGAGAATTCTCCTTAGTTCTGTACCCCAGTTTTTAATTAGGTTATTTTGTTTATTGGTGTTTGATTTCTTGAGTTCCTTATGTATTTTGTATATTAGCCCTCTGTCAGATATAGGATTGAATGGTGAAGATCCTTTCCCAATTTGTAGATTTGTCTTTTTGTTCTGTTGACAGTGTCCTTTTCCTTCAGAAGCTTTTTCCATTTCAAGAGGTCCCATTTATTAATTGTTGATCTTAGAGTCTGAGCTATTGGTGTTCTGTTGAGTATGTTGTCTTCTGTGTCAGTGAGTTCAAAGCTCTTCCTCACTTTCTCCTCTAATAGATTTAGTGTATCTGTTATTATATTGAGGTCTTTGTTTTTTAGAAAAAAACTATTAATTTTCCATTTATTTTGTTCCAGTGAATATGATTCACTCATTGCCTTTACAGACAAATTAACATGCATATATACAATTTACTTCAAGACAAACAGGCAACAACAACACACTTTTAGCACCTCAGGCATAGTTTACTCTATAAAAGTTAGTAAGCTATTGTTTTCATCCTTTGTGGAAATGTTCCATCCTTGTAGACACACAATTAAGAAAGTGAATTCATGAAAATGGCAGATACATACATTTAGATCCTTTAAAAAAATGTTACTTAGAGTCAGCTCGATTATTTTACTAGTGCAAGGATCGTGGATGTATTAAGGTGAATACTAAGGTGAATATTAAGGTGAATATTAAGGGGAATATATATTTATAAGTTGAACACATAGTATTTAGCCAGGCATGGTGGTTGATGTTTTTAAAGCAGGCATTGGGGAGAGAGAAGCAGGAGAGTTTCTATGAGTTCAAGTCCAGCCTTGTCTAAATGGCAATTTCCAAGCCAGCCAGAGCTACACAGTGAGACCTTGCCACAAAGAAACAAAGAGCTGGATGTTCTGCAGTGTTTCCCAATCCTCAGCCAGGAAAGGTGAGTTCCATTTAAGAACACAATCTTGCACTTGCTCTAATTTGAGTCTTCTAAATTTTGAAGCATGCAAAGTAATTACAGCATAGTTGTAATAAGAAAGTTTGCTTGCTATAGTTAGTTACTTTATATGGAGGACAGATTAAAGGGTCTTACACTATATTGATGTCTTGATGCACTTGGATTTGACTTTTGTGCAGGGTGATAAATATGGATGTATTTGAAATATTTCTACATGTAGATATCCAGTTAGACCACCACCGTTTGTTGAAGATGCTGTCTTTTTTTCCATTGTATAGTTTTGGCTCCTTTATAAAAAATCAAGTGACCATAGATATGTAGATTTATTTCTGGGTCTTTAATTTGATTCTATTGATTAACCAGTCTATTTCTATGCTAGTACCATGCAGTTTTTATTACTATTGCTCTGGAGTATTGCTTGAAGTCAGGAATGGAGATACCTCCAGAAGTTCTTTTATTGTATAGAATTGTTTTAGCTATTCTGAGTTTTTTGTTTGTTTGTTTGTTTTTCGATGTAGAGTTTAGAATTGTTCTTTCAAAGTTTGTAAAGAACAGTGTTGTTTGATGGGGATTGCATTTAATCAGTAGATTGCCTTTGGTAAAGTGGTCATTTTTAGTATGCTAATCCTACTGATCCGTGAGCATAGGAGATCTTTACAACTTATAAAATTTTCTTCAGTTTCTTTTTTCCAATACTTAACGTTCTTGTCATACAGGTCTTTCACTTGCTTGGTTAGTGTTACGTGAAGATACTTTCTATTATTTGTGGCTATTGTGAAGTGTGTAGTTTCCCTAATTTCTATCTCACCTCGTTTGTCATTTGTGTACAGGAGAGCTACTGATTTTTTTTTTTTAAATTCATCTTATATCCAGCCAGTTTGCTGAAGGTGTTTATCAGCTGTAGGAGTTCTCTGGTAGAATTTTTTGGGTTGCTTACATACACTATAATATCATTTACAAATAGTGATACTTTGACTTCTTCCTTCCCGATTTGTAAGTCCTTGATCACCCTTAGTTGTCTTATTGCTGGAACTAGAACTTCAAGTACTTTATTGTAGAGGTATGGAGAGAGTGGGCAGCCTTGTCTTGTCCCTGATTTTACTGGAATTGTTTTGAATTTCTCTTTATTTAATTTGATGTTGGCAATCAGCTTGCTGTATATGGCCTTTATTATTTTTAGATATGGGCCTTGTATCCCTGATATCTCCAAGACTAATCGTGAAGGGATGTTAAATTTTTGTCAAAGGCTTTTTCTGCATCTAATGAGATGGTCATGTGACTTTTTTCTTTGAGTTTGTTTATATGGTAGATTATGTTGATGGATTTTTGTATGTTGAACCATCTGTGCTTCTCCGGGATGAAGTCAACTCGATCATGGTGGGTGATGTATTTGATGTGTTCTTGGATTTGTTTTGCAAGTATTTTTACATTGATGTTCATGAGTGAAATTGGTCTGAAATTTCTCTTTCTTTATTGAGTCTTTATGTGGTTTAGGTATCAGGGTAATTGTGGCTTCATAGAATGAGTTTGGCAATGTTTCTTCAGTTTCTATTTTGTGGCAAAGTGTGAGGAGTATTGGTAATGACTATCTTTGAATGTCTGGTAGAAATCTGCACTAAAACCATCTGGCCCTGGGCTTTTTTTCGGGGTGAGGCAAGTGTTGGGATACTTTTGATGACTGCTTCTATTTCCTCAGGGGTTATAGGACTGTATAAACTGTCTACCTGATCTTGATTTATCTTTGATAGGTGAAATTTACCCAGAAAATCATTCATTTTCTATAGATTTCCCAATTTTATGGAATATAGGCCTTTGAAGTAAGACATAATGAATTTTTTTTTATTTCCTTAGTTTCTGTTGTTATGCCCCCCCTTTTTGTTTCTGATTTTGTTAATTTGGATACTCTCCCTGAGCCTTTTAATTTGTTTGTCAAAGGGTTTGTCTATCTTGATGATTTTTTTCAAAGAATTAGGCATTGGTTTCATCGATTCTTTGTATCATTCATTCTCTTTGTTTCGGTTTATTGATTTGAGCCCTGAGTTTGGTTATTTTCTGTTGTCTACTTCTCTTTAGTGTGTCTGCTTCCTTCTGTTCTAGAGCTTTCAGGTGTCCAGCTAAGTAACTAGTATGGGATCTCTGAAATTTATTTATGAATTCACCTAGTGCTATGAACTTTCCTCTTAGCATTGCTTTCATTGTGTCCTATAAGTCTGGGTATGTTGTGCCTTCATTTTCACTGAATACTAGAAAGTCGTTAATTTCTTTCCTTATTTCTCACCTGATCAAGTGCTTATTGAGTAGGGAGTTGTTCAGTTTCCATGAATTTGTAGGCTTTCTGTTGTTTCTGTTGTTGATGAGTTCCACCTTTAATCTATCAATGTCTGATAAGATGCAGGGTGTTATTTTAATCTTCTTATGGCTACTGAGGCTTGCCTTGTAACTGAGTATATGGTCAGTTTTGGAGAAGGTTCTGTGAGATAATGAGAAGAAGGTATATTCTCTGTTTTTGGCTGGTATGTTCTATACATATTTCTTAGGTCCATTTGATTCACAATGTTTGTGGTTTCTTTATTTACCCATTTAATTTCTGTTTTGATGATCTATCCATTTGAGGGAGTTTAGCTTTAGTAATTTTTTTTTTTTTTTTTTAATGAATGAGGTTGCCCTTGCATTGGGGCATGGATGTTCAGAATTGAGATACTGTCTTGCTGAATTTTCCCATTGATGAGCATGAAGTAGCCTTCCTCATCTCTTTTAATTAATTTTGGTTGAAAGTCTATTTTATTAAATATTAGAATGGCTACTCCAGCTTGCTACTTGGGTCTGTTTGCTTGAAAAACTTTTTCCAGCTCTTTACTCTGAGGTAATGTCTATCTTTATTGCTGAGGTGTGTTTCTTATATGAAGCAGAAAGATTGGTTCTGTTTTCATATCCATTCTGTTAACCTGTGTTGTTTATTGGGAGGTTGATGCCGTTGATGTTGAGCGATATTAATGACCAGTTGTTGTTAATTTTTTTTTTTTTTATGTTGGTGATGTTAGAGTGTATGTGATTCTCTTCTTTTGGTTTTGCTCATGTGGGGTTATTTATTTCCGTGGGGTTATTTACTTCCTCTGTTTTCCTGTGTGTTGTTGGCCTCCTTGTGTTGGAGTTTTCCTTCTAGTATCTTCTGTAGGACTGGATTTGTGGATAGGCACTGTTTTTGTCATGGAATATCTTGTTTATTCCCGCTATGGTGATTAAAAGTTTTGCTAGGTATATAATGGTTGGGGCTTACATCTGTGGTCTATAAGATATCTGTCCAGGTCCCTCTGGCTTTTAGACTTTCTGATGAGATGTCAGGTGTAATTTGATTGGTTTGCCTTTATATGTGAATTATCCTTTTTCCTTTCTGTAGGATCTTTAAAGAAAGGAGAATCTCAGTTGCGAATTCTCACATAACTGAAGTTGGAAGGAAGTGACCAATAATATGGTCCATTGGGTGTTGTTTCACGTATTTGTGAAGCAAATATTGATTCTTAAGAATGAATGCCTGCAGTCCCACAACTTTTATTGTTTTGTCTTTTTGCAGTTATTTTCTGTTTGTTTTACTTTTATATTTTTATTATATATATATATTTATATATACATATATATTTATATATCTTCCTAGAAGAAAAAAATACGTGATATCAATGTTAAATTGACAGTTTTGTCTTTTTAAAAATCTTTCTCAGAAATATTTTTGTCTTTTTGTGTTGGCATCTTAGATACAGCCAATCTGTATTTGAGTTCAGCCATTTTAGTTAAGGAACAAAGCATCCTGGGTATGACATGAAATGATGGGAATGGGTCCCAGGTTTGCAATATTTTAAAATAGCTAAGTCATGTTATTAAGACCCTAATTATGATAGTAAGTCTAATTTAGTGATTTTTACCTAGAATTTCTCTTTTTTTTTTCTCAGCTGGTAGAGCTTGTGACCTAAAAATGTCCATGCCACACTTATGGGGATGCTGGCATTTATATGTGCTTTATTTTGTTTTTAAAGTTGAGATAAAAATACCATAATTTCTGTACCCATTCCTCCATTGATGGACATCTGGGTTGTTTCCACGTTCTGGCTATTACAAATAAAGCTGCTATAAACATGGTTGAGCAAGTATCCCTTTTGTGTACTTGAGCAAACTTTGGGTATAACCCTAGCAGTGGTATAGCTGGGTCTTGAGGAAGCACTAGTCCTAATTGTCTGAGAAAGCGCCAGATTGACTTCCAGAGTGGTTGTACCAGTTTACATTCCCACCAGCAGTGGAGGAGGGTTCCCCTTTCTCCACGACCTCTCCAGCATGTGTTGTCACTTGAGTTTTTCATCTTGGCCATTCTGATGGGTGTGAGGTGAAATCTCAGGGTCGTTTTGATTTGCATTTCCCTGATGGCTAATGAGGTTGAGCATTTCTTTTTTTTTTTTAATCTTTTATTATTATTTTTTTTATTAATTACACTTTATTCATTTTGTATCCCCCCATAAGCCCCTCCCTCCTCCCCTGCCGATCCCACCCTCTCTCCCCTTTCTGCATGCATGCCACTCCCCAAGTCCACTGATAGGGGAGGTTCTCCTCTTCTTTCTGATCTTAGTCTATCAGTTCTCATCAAAAGTGGCTGCATTGTCCTCTACTGTGGCCTGGTAAGGCTGCTCCCCCCTCAGGGGGAAATGATCAAAGAGCAGGCCAATCAGATTATGTCAGAGGCAGTCCCTCTTCCCATTACTATGTAACCCACTTGGACACTGTACTGCCATGGGCTACACCTGTGCAGGGGTTCCAGGTCATCTCCACGAATAGTCCTTGGTTGGAGTATGAGTCTCTGGGAAGTTCCCTGTGTTCAAATTATCTTGTTCTGTTGCTCTGCTTGTGGAGTTCCCGTTCCCTCCAGCTCTTACTATTTCCCACTTCTTACATAAAATTCCATTCACTCTGCCTATCAGTTGGCCATCAGGCTCAGCATCTGCTTTGACAGTCTATACTGCAGAAGCTTTCAGAGCATTTCTTTAAGTGTTTCTCTGCCATTCCATATTCCTCTGTCGAGAATTCTCTGTTTAGCTCTGTTCCCCATTTTTTAATTGGATTACTTGGTTTGCTGCTTTTCAGCTTCTTTCGTTCTTTGTATATACTGGATATTAGTCCTCTGTCAGATGGTGAAGATTCTTTCCCAATCTGTAGGCAGTCATTTTGTTTTGATGACGGTGTCCTTTGCTTTACAGAAGCTTTTCAGTTTCATGAGGTCCCATTTATTGATTGTTGCTCTTAGAGCCTGTGCTGTTGGTGTTCTGTTCAGGAAGTTGTCTCCTGTGCCAATGAGTTCTAGGCTGTTCCCCACTTTCTCTTCTAACAGATTTAGAGTAGCTGGTTTTATGTTGAGGTCTTTGATCCACTTGGACTTTAGTTTTGTGCAGGGTGATAAATATCTCAGCAATCAAAAAGAAGGAAATCATGAAATTTGCAGGCAAATAGTGGCATCTAGAAAAGATCATTCTGAGTGAAATATCCCAGAAGGAGAAAGACAAACACGGTATATACTCACTTATATAGACCTATAAGTTATGATAAACATAATGAAATCTATACACCTAAAAAAGATAATTAAGAGAGCGGACATGGGGTAAGGTGATCAATCCTCGTTTAGAAAGACAGATGGGATGTGCATTGAACGTATGACAGGAGTCTACTGAAGGCATCTGAAAGACTCTAACTAGCAGTGTTTTCAAAGCAGATACAAAGACTCATGACCAAACCTTTGGCAGAGTACAGGGAATCATATGAAAGAAGGGGACTTAGTATGATGGGGAAAGGATAGGAGCTCCACAAGGACCAAATATATCTGGGCACAGGGTCTTTTCTGAGACTGACATTCAACCAAGGACCATGTATGGATATAACCTAGAACCTCTGCTCAGATGTAGCCCGTGGTAGCTCAGTAACCAACTGGTTTCCCATAGCAAGGGAAACAAGGACTATTTCTAACAGGAACTCAATGACTGGCTCTTTGACCTCCCCACCCCCCAAGGGAGGAGCAGTCCTGTTAGGCCACAGAAGAGGACTTTGCAGCCAGTCCTGAAGATACCTGATAAAACAGGGTCGGATGATTGGGGAGGAGGTCCCCCCTATCAGTGGACTTGGAAAGAGGCATGGTGGAGATGAGGGAGGGAGGGTGGAATTGGGAGGGAATGAAGGACCGGGATACAGCTGGGATACAGAGTTAATAAAACGTAACTGATAAGAAAAAAATAAAATTAAAAAAAAAGTTGAGATAAGATTTGTATGTGACCTATTGATGTGTTAAGTATGCAACTTGATGAATGTTTATTAGTTGTATAAATACATCAATAGTCACTCCAGTCGAGATGTGGCTATTTCCTTCACTCCCCCCTTTTCCAGTGGCATTCTCCCCTGTGGTTCTATCTCCATAGAGTGGATAAGCCCTTCTTGAGCTCTGTGTATTGGGACCATTTGTATGCAGAGGCTCTTACTATTTATGTCTACTTATGTTCAGTGAGGACATTTAATATTTTTATTGGAAATAGAAGTTATCTATGTGAGGTGATGAATATGATAATTCAAGGCATATTTGCCCTTTTTTTTTTTTGATAGTCCAAGCCTAGTAAAAATCAGAACTCCTTGTCTGCAAGTTCAACTCTTTTGTTAGTACTAGAAGGCTTGTTTTTAATTAGTTCTGTAGTTCTCTTACAAAAAAGTTATACATATATAGTTAAACTTTTTTTAATCTTTATTTTTTAATATTCCTCACAGGTTATTTACTTCATATCCCAGCCGTAGCCTCCTTTCTCATTCCTTCCCTCTCTCATCTCCTCCCTGTCCCTTTCCAAGTCCACTGCTTGGGGAGGTCCTCCTTCCATGTGACTGACCCTAGCTTATCAGGTATCTTTAGTACTGGCTGCAGTGTCCTCCTCTGTGCCTTGTAAGGCTGTTCCTCCCTTGGGGGCAGGGGGAGGCAAAGGAGCCAGTCCTTGAGATCATGTCAGAAATATTTCCTGTTCCCCTTACTAGGGACCCCTACATGGATACTAAGCTAACATGTGTTACATCCGAACAGGAGTTCTGGGTTATATCTATGCATGGTCCTTGGTTGGAGAAACAGTCTCACAGAGGACCCCCATGCCCTGGTATATTTTGTTCTTGTGGAGCTCCTTTCCTCTCCTGGTCATATTAACTCCCCCTTTTATCATATGCTTCTCTGCACTCTGCTGAAGATTTGGTTATGAGTCTCAGCATCTGCTTTGATAAGCTGCTAGGTAGAGTCTTTCAGATGCTTGCTTTTAATTAGTTCTGTAGTTCTCTTGCAAAAAAGTTATACATATATAATTAAACTTTTGAGGTACCTAGGATGTATCAGAGTGCTTGTCCACCATAAGTGAGGCCTCAGTTCATCCCCAGCACAGCAACCATTTTTTTCTCATCTTTTAATCACTTGTAATTAGTTCTTCATTCTCATTTGTTTGTGTTCTCCTCTGTTCATGCCCCTTAATTAATTTTAGTGATTAATTTCTTGTTTTGATTCAGTTTTTTACACTTTAAGCTTGTGACTCATTTTCTAAGTTTTTTTTTTCACATTCTTTCAAGAGGACTTATATTTAAATGAATTTAGATTTTTCTGGAAGTCCAGTTTTAGTGGCATTTCCAGGCATAATTGTCATTGTCTTGGAAGCAGTATTTTCCTCTTGTTATTTTTAGCTTGCTATTTCTTATCATCGCCCCTCTTTTCTTTCCCCCATTTCTGTTAACCAGTCTATTCTAGATGCCTCGTTATCTAGAGTAGTTATACTTCATTGACCTCTAAGTTCTAAAGGAGTTAATGTCCTCGGATGGCTAGGGTAATAGAGATAGATATCAGTGCTTCTCCCTAAGATTCAAAAATGACTACTGGGAGCTCCAGGAAGGCAAGAGAGGGCTGCTGAGGCTTTATGACTATGGCCAAGATACTGGAAGCAACAGGGTAGTTTACAGTTCAACCTTTTCCATCCTACCTCAGCCACAGAATCTCCTGCATTGATCTTGGATCTGTATCTGTAGCCAAAACCCTTGGCATCTTCTTACACCCCAAACTGAGTTTCACTGCCTTTGTCAGTTCTTTCCTAAATAATATGATTTTGTCCAGGTTTCATCTAAAGTCAAATTTCCATTTCTTGGTTTTGTTTTGTTTTCTTCATTCACTTGCTTGGCGTAGGAAAAGAACAGGGGCTTTTCTCTGGGTCTTAAAAGAAGATTCTGCTCTCTTCATCTTTCAGTTCCTATGTTCCAGCCTGTGAGGGATTTCCACAGAGCAGACCTAGGATCTGACTTCCTGGCTGTCTCCATCCTATTCCTTTCACTGCCTGCTGGTTATTCTTCCTGCTGTGGTTTTGCTGAGAATCAAGTCCAGTCTTCTAGACTCTGGTTCCCTGATGGGTTGATGATAAGCCAACAGGGTACTGCTGTACTGGGAGGAGTTCTGTTTGTTTGGAAGACACACCTTGTTGATGTAATTGTTAAAAATATTATAGTATCAATATTTTCATCTCAGTTCATTTCTGCAGACTATATTGTACTTCTTTCTGCATTTATGAGGTTGCATATTTTGTGAATTATTAAAACAAGCTAGAATGCATCTTTAAAAGGGAGAGTTTTCCTTTCCTGCTCCTCCTTCTAGATTTTATTACTGAATCCCTCTTAGTGTGAGTAGCTAATTTTTGTTTTTTAAGTTCTAAGGATCAAAATGCAATTAAAAATTTGAATGTAATTCTGTTAGTTGGGAAGCAGGTACTTGTTTTTGGTTTATCATTAGAAAGACTTTTCAGTTCACTACTGCCCAGTGAATGGAGTAGTCACACAGAAGAAAAGGAAACAAAAATGACTAGAGTAGTTATACAAAAGGAGGAAAGAAAAACAAAAATGACTACACGGGAATGAAAATGACTAACAGCCTGTGCTGCTGTGGAGCCCTTATAATTGTTTGAAATTTACAAACACAGCAATAGAACACATTTTCTGTAATGAAATATTTATTTGTATCCATCACCATTGCAAGCTGCTCTCATTCGTCATGTTTGCAAGCAGCAGCAGCAATGTTCCTTTGTTGCAAGCCCAATATAACTTCCAGCTGTTGAAGTTAATTCTGTTTTTTAAATCTTATTAAAAATCTACCATCCAACAGCAAATCCTATTGCTCTTTTTACTCTTCCATTGACATTTTTTTTCTCAGTTTTATTCATATTCATGGGAAGTGGCTTTCAGAGATGCTTGGCTCTTGAGTAGAATGAGAACTAAAAAGGCATTCTTGTATTTGCATCATTTAAAGGATCATTTACAAGCTCTTGATTGAAATTTTAATCTCGTATCCTTTTACTTCCACAACTTAAAAAAGTATGAAGCAAAATCTCAAAAAGGCAGCCAGTTGTAATTGCTCATAGCTTTAATCCTAACACCCAGGAAGACAAGGAAGGGAACCATCATGCATTTAAGGCAAACCAGGCCTAGATAGTACTCGGCCATCCTGGATACACAGGGAAATCTTGTGTGAAAAATAATATAAAAGCCCATGGCTCTGAATTAGGAAAAAAAAAAAAAAAAACCTAGCTGTGTTGTTTATGTACCTTTTTAAAGGTTACTGAAATATAAGGCACCCATTTTGTATAGATTTGAGTCAAGAAGCCCAGGTATTCAAATACATCTTAGATCTCTTGGGATTCCAGTGCCTCAAGTCTACAGTGACTGTTTGTAAGATGATTATCATTTAGTTTAGCAATTCTGGTAATAGAAGTGTTTATATTAAAAAAATGGGTAAAATATTATTTCCTGTATATTCTGTACATTATTTTAATTGCCTAAACTGAAACTGTAAGATAACATACAGAGTGTTGTTAGCCAGAGTTATCGGGAATAATGTGACAAGTTTTTCCTCCTCCTGGATGATCATGCTCATTTTTACTGTCTCTGACTTCTCACGTTCTGCTTGAAATTTTTTCACCCTATTACCTTTCTCACCTAGCTAATTCACATTGTAATAGTAAAGCCCTGCTGTTAGGATTGAGTGTGGCCATAGTTTCTACTGAGCCAAGTCCCTTCTGCACACACATGTAGAGCTTGATTGTTTTTATGTATTGATTCATTTGTATTTGTATTCTGTATATTCATGCTACTCAGGATGTTATGGCAAACTGTTAGATAGTAAGATGTGTGCTGTAGGGAGCCAAGTTAGCATAGTCATGCATCCGTAGTTAACTGTGTGTGTGTTAAGAGCGACGAAGATCTCCCAACTTTGCATGATTCTCAAGTAACCTGCAAGTTTGCTGTGTCTTCTCTTGATGCTGACATGCTTCCTTACAGCTCTGTATTTACCTGTCCCAGGAATCATCTTGCTTAGTTGTTACGTTTGTCTCTCCCCTTATTAGCTTAAAATAAGGTGAGCCACATACAAAATTTAAATCTTATAATCTTAGCAGAAAAAGGGAACAGGGAAAAAAATAATTAACTCTCTTTGAATAACTCATTTCAAATTAACTCATTTCAAAATATAGCCAGTGTAAAGACTTATTAATGGTGTAGTGTAGTGCACATTTTATTTCCTTAAAGTCTAGTGTATAGTTCATACTCGATAATGACACAGTTGTACCTCAGATACTTGAAATCACATTTGGCTGGTGCCTACTATGTTACAAGCTTCGTTGGAGACTAGTAAGTTGGAACTGTTTTTTTTTTTTTTTTTTTTTTTTCTGGTATTTACTCCTCACCATACTTAGCTGACTTTCGGTGTGTACCTATAAATACATGCATGAATGAGTAAGTGCCTGTAGTGTATGTAGTGTACAAGGAGGGTTATTAAGACGATGCAAGTCATGAATAATTATTAGTGCCTCTTGTGAAGAGAACAAAGGAACATTAGTTATAAACAGGACACTTAGGCCAGAAGATTCCGCACATTTCAGTCAAGTCAGGACAGTGAGGATGGGCTTTGAAGAGGTAAATTACCAAAGCTTTGCTCTTAGAGACTGCTAGTAAAGGAAATTAAGAGGATGCCAGTCTCTATCCAGGGTCCACCTTCCAGCTGAGCGGTCAGTCTAGAATATTTGACAGACCCTCATGTGCACTATTACAGTGAGGGGCACCTCCCATAATAACCATAATCTAATTTATAAGCATGTCCTGTGCATTTCCCTTTAATACAAACATAAGCCATGAGTGTGGTTCACTTTTTACTATTTAATCAAATTTCATTTGGTGTAGATTAATGTACTCATTGTGGGCAATGATCTGCTATTTTGTAGCACAGTTATTAATGTACATATTCTAGGACCTAGTGACTATCCATTTAGGTATTTGACATTGAGACAGAAGATATTTCATATGTGTATAATCAGGAATACAGATGCTAATTACAGGATTGTTAAAATATAAATCTTTTGATGAATTCATTAAATCTGTGTGAGTCTGATGTACCTAGTAAACTGGATTTATATTTTAAGTAGAAATCTCTTGTATTTTAATATCCAATGATAAAAGAAAATTTTTGAACACCTTGTTTAAAAATTTTGACACTGCGACACAGTATTAGATATTGCTCATGGGTGCAAACATACACCATATAAAACAAAACAAAACACTAACCACAAGCTTTGAATGTGAAACTTGAGTTCAAAGTAGTGTGTTTGGTGATTAGCGCATGGGCTCTGTTGGGGTGGGATAGCAATCTAGGGAATAGATGTTTTTGTAGTTTTATGGCAATCCCAAGTGGTGAATGGTATGGCACATGGCAAATTAGGGATGGGGTAGAAGGGCATTGTACTCTTCATTCATTGGTGTATTTTGGTGTACAATATACATTTTATACATTTAGAATATTTCTTTAGATATTTGCTATATAATTTTGAAAGTGAAAATTTAGGATTAAGCCACAAGTAATATTTTCTCCTCCTCCTCCTCCTCCTCCTCCTCCTCCTTCTCCTTCCACCACTACTACTACTACTACTACTTCTTCTTCTTCTTCTTCTCCTCCTCCTCTTCCTCCTCCTCCTCCTCTTCCTCCTCCTCCTCCTCCTCCTCCTCTTCTTCCTCCTCCTCCTCCTCCTCCTCCTCCTCCTCCTCCTCCTCCTCCTTCTTCTTCTTCTTCTTGGTTTCTCCTCATATGAATTATTTCAGTTATTTGCTGGAAAGGGAGTCACAAATGGAGAAACACATACTCTTTTATGCAAGTTCAAATGGGCATTTAAAATCATATCTTCTTTGTTCTTTATTTCAGGGTAGAATTTTAGTACTGATTCCAATGTGAAAAATGTTAATAAACTCAGTGCCCTATGGGGCCTTTTGTGTCTTCATGAGTTAAGATTAGAAAGGTTTTGATTTTTTTAAAAATCTTGACTGGCCTGAATGTGTGTGTGTGTATATATATATGTATATATGTAATACTTACATATATATGTAATAACATGCATATGTATATATACATATATGTAATAATATATAATAATATATGTATATATAATTATATATAATATATGTATATTTATAATTTTATATATATAATTTTTATTAATTACAGTTTATTCACTTTGTATCCCCTCTGTAGCTCCCTCCCTTCTCCCCTCCCATCCTACCCTCCCTCCACCTTCTCTACCATGGCCCTCTCCAAGTCCATTGATAGGGGAGGTACTCCTCTCCTTCCTTTTGATTCTAGTCTATCAGGTCTCATCAGGAGTGGCTGCATTATCTTCCTTTGTGGCCTGGAAAGACTGTTCCTCCCTCAGGGGGAGGTGATGAAAGAGCAGACCAATAGTTCATGTCAGAGACAGTCCCTGTTCCATTACTATGGAACCCACTTGGACAGTCCATTGCCATGGGGTACATCTGTCCAGGGGTTCTAGATTATTTCCATGAATGGTCCTTGGTTGGAGTATCAGTCTCAGAAAAGACCCCTGTGCCCAGATTTTTTGGTTCTGTTGCTCTCCTTGTGGAGCTCCTGTCCTCAGGCATTTAGGGCATGCAATATTCAGTTCAATTCAAGTACTTATGGGATGCCAGCTGTCCTGTGCAGGATATTGCATAAGGCTTGAGAGGTATTAGGATAGAACTAGTAACAAGAACGGGAGGAAAGAGACCAGTTAGGATTTCTCAGGACATTGAAACAGGTAAAAGACGACCATTTGAATGGATACATACTTACCACTGGAGGGTGATAAATAATACAGTAAAACCCCTGTATGTCTTATGGGTTCTTTGTTAGCTTTACCTTAGCTCCAAACCAGCCTTAATTGCTTAGACTCTAGAGATGGACCTGGACCTTTTTGGCTGAGCCATTTTGCTGGTGGTCTTTCTCCATTGCAATAAATATGATATTCTCCTGTGTCTACAGAGGGATAAAGAGAAGCATTGCTAGAAGAAAGGACATTTCTTTCCATCCTTCTGCCCTTGTCTTGTCAGGTGCCTTTGGTACATTATTTTGCAAAATGTTAGTTTTCCTATCACTGTCACAGGCTCATTGTGGTGAGTTCCAAGTTCTGTATACTGAGAGTTTCTAGTTACTCTTTCCATTGAGTCCCTGCCAGCAATCCATAGAGACAGTGGCTGTTCTTTTCCTAGATCTGATCTCATGATCCAGTTACTTTCAGAAATCACTTCCCTAGTTCAAAACACTACATATCATGCCCTGATGAATTATACTCTAAGTGGACACAGAAGCAAACCTCTTTATTCAGCATGCCTATGCCAATAAAAGTGACTTTGATAGTTGTTGTCTTCAAACTTTACCTCTTCACTTCTAAGAGAACACTGAACTAGCTCTGAATGGGCTTAAATACACACACACACACACACACACACACACACACACACACACATATACACACATTATATGTGTGTTGTCTGTATCTGTATGTATATACACACATATGTATATAGGCATATGTTTGTATATATGTTATTCCATAATGTGAATTGTTAGTTCTGGTACTATCTCAGGCCCATTACAGTTAGTATTGAAGGCACCTGACAAGATATATTTCCATATATATATTTATTTGGTTTCTGTCATATACTTTGTTGCATTGGAAAAAAAACATATACCTTATAGTTAGCAGTAAAATTGACTTTTATGATTCTTATACATTAAGCTAGAGTGGCTTCATCCCTGATCTTTGCTTTACTAAGCAATCTTCAATGCTCGATCATCTTTATAACCTACTGGAGCTAGAAAGTAGTTTCAGTATCAGTAATATCCTAACTCTAATTTCTGCCTTATTCTGAAACATTCAATATTATGTTGAAGGGGTGTAGTAACTGTAGATATACTTGTCTTGTTTCTAGTTTTACAGGAAAACATCAGTGGTTTAACTACTGAGTTTCAGTTATGCTGACTGTCGGCTTTTCATGGTAACTGTTACTGTGTTGGGCTATATTCCCTTATACCTTTCATTAGAGTTTTTTACATGGGGTTTGGTTATTTCAAATGCTTATTCTCCATCTCCAGAGGATTGCAAAGTTTTACCTTTGTCTTGTCACACTATGTTTCATATGTACTGATTTGCATGCCTGAACTGCCTTGTTAACAAGTCTCAGTTAGTGATGGTAAATGATCCATTTGTTTGTAGGTAAAGTTGACATGAAAACTTGTGTTGAAGATTTTTGAATCAATTTTCATTGGGTTATTATTTCTTACAATTTTTTCAAAATGCCCAAAGATTTTTATTGAATAAATGAGCATGTCTTTAAATTAAAGCTACTACTGGCTTCCTTGTATACTAAATCTTTTTATTGTGATATTAATGCTCTTATTTACTTTTCAACTTATCTTTTGCAAGTATAATCTTATCTGACTAAATGATGTTCTAAGGCCGAATATTTTTCAATATTCATAGTTTTCCCTGTATTTGTTAAAGCTGGGTTTCCTCCTGGTTTGTTTAAGTTTAGGATTAAGGTTAATTTCTCAGAGCCAGGGAGATGGCTCAGTAAGAGCTCTTGCTATAGAACATTTGATGACCCTAGTTCAGATTCCTAGTACATCTGTGTGTGTGTGGCGGGGGTGGGTGGGTGGGACTGGGCATGGTCACAGGTGTCTGAAATTCCATATTTCAGGGTGGATTCTTGGAACTCATGGATCTGCCATCTCTGCTGCAATGAACTGGTAGGCTTCAGGTTCAGTAAGAATATTGCCTTAAGGAAGTAAGTCAGAGAGGTGGAGAGGACGATACCTGACATTCTCCTCTAGCCTCTACACAGGCACAGACACACACTTGCCTACTGCATCTGTAACTAATGCATTCATGCACACACACACACACACACACACACACACACACACACACACACGCACGCGCGCGCGGGAGAGGTGTGTCGGGAAAGAGGGAGACAGAGAAAGAGAGAAAGAGAGTCTCAAGACTTCCCTGAGAGAGCCCCTGCACCCAAAGTGCTCTGCAAAGTAAAAGGGTAGTACGAGAGGCAGTTTCACCTCTTTAAGCTCCTTGTTGTTTCTCTGCTATGAAGGCTGTTAACATCAGTCTACAGAAAACCCAGGCTGAATTTTTGTGCAACTATCTGTAGATTTGGACTTGTTCCCAGTTATTTCTGCATTTCTAGATGTACTATTCTTACTTCTATTCATAGACTTCATGTATTCCCTACCCACTTTTTTTTAAGTAGGAAGAAATAGCTCATGGCAATGCACATTAGGAAAAAAAAAGACAGTTAAGTTAGATATTAAATTCTTGAGTTAGTTGAAAATATAAATATTAATCAATTTTCAGTTCCTAATTATTTGTCAGTAAACTGTATTTGTTGAAACTAACCTGTTATTACCTTTTAGCATTCTTTGACTAAAAGAGCAGATGTTTGCTGGAAACTTTCACTCAATATGTTAAAACATACATATCTTAGTTTTTAATTTATTGTGGAGAGAGAGAATGTGTGTGTGTGTGTGTGTGTGTGTGTAGGCAGGTATGTACATGACCATGATGCATGTGTGGAGTTTAAAAGACAAATCTGGGGAGGAGTTGATTTCTGCTTTCCATTCTGGGTTTTGAGTCCCATTCGGGACTCAGGTCTTCAGGCTTATTTGGTAAGCACTTTGACTAACTGAGCGATCTCACTGACCTTAAAATATTTTTTATATGAATATCAAGGTATTAGTAAAGGAAGAAGTTTAAGCTGAATATGCAATTTTTCCTCTATGTGTACAAAATGAAATGAATATAACTATCACAATTTTGTTTGTGTAACAGTGGTTTTACTTTTTTGTTAGTGCTTGTTTTTTAATTTTTTTTTTTTTACAATTTATTCATTATATATCCTGATTGAAGCCCCCTCCCTCAACTCCTCAAAGGTCCACCCTCCCTCCCTGTTCCTCTCTATCTCCTTCCCCTAGTCCACTGAAAAGGGGAGTTCTCTTTCCCTACTTTCTGCCCTTAGCTTATGGAGTCTCATCAGGACTGCCTGGATCGTCTTCCTCTGTGGCCTGTCAAGGCTGCATCACTAGGGGCAAGTGATCAAAGAGCAGGCAATTGAGGTCATGACAGAGACAGCCCCTGTTCTCCTTACTCAGGAATCCACACACATGGAGACCGAACTGCCAACAGGCTACATCTGAGCAGGAGGTCTAGGTCCTCTCCATGCATGGTCCTTGGTTGGTGCATAAGTCTCTGCAGGATCCATGGGCTCACTTTTTTTTTTTTTTTTTTTAGCTTTGTTGGTGTTCTTGTTGGGCTTCTGCCCCCTCTGTGTCCTTCTATCCTTCCTTCTCCATAAGACTTCCTGTACTCTGCCCAAAGTCTGGCTCTGAGTCTCAGTATCTGCTTAGATCCCCTGTTGGTATCCTCTGTAGTAGACTCCCATCCTGTTTCCTCTCATCAGCACTTCTGCAAACTTGTACAACCACCTTAGAAATTAATCATGCACTTTCTTAGAAAACTGGGAATAGCGCCATCTCAAGATCCACCTATACTACTCCCTGCTCTTGTACCAAAAAGATGCTTAACTATTCAGGAAGGACATCTATCTGCTCAGCTATGCTCATAGCTGCTTTATTTATAATAGCCAGAATCTGGAAACAACCTAGATGTCCTTCAATGGAGGAATGGATACAGAAATTGTGGTACATTTACAATATGGAATACTACTCAGCTATTAAAAACAAGGAAATCATGAAACTTGCAGGTACAAGGATTGGACTCGAAAAGATCATCCTGAGTGAGGTAACCCAGAAACAGAAAGACATACATGGTATACACTCACTTATAAGTGGATATTAACCATATAATATAGGATAAACATACTAAAATATACAGACCTAAAGAAGCTAAATAACAAGGAGGACCCTAGGGATGATGCTCAAATCTCATTCAGAATGGCAGACAGGATAGACACCAGAAGCAGTGGTTTTACTTTTGAAGTATTCCACAGTGCATCTATGGTTTCCTTTCAGCAGACTAGGAGAAGGTGATGGGGGGAAGAAAGAGGGACGGTGGAACCGTGAGGAGTTGAGGAGGGGGCTACAATCAGGATATAAAATGAATAAATTAAAAAAATAAAAGAAAAGAAAATATAAAAAGAAAGATGCCTCTTATCTCTAGGACCTGTTGCCACTGGAAACTTTTTGTTGCCTTCAGGAAAGACTGGAAGTGATTTGGTGGGAAAAGAAGGGGCAAATATAGTCAGAGCTCCACCCACTCCACAGTCTCTGGTATTTATTTTATCTTCATTCTGTAACATTTTCATCAGCAAAGCAATCTTTTATTTCAAAGCTTTACTTAAAAGCTGTTACATTTTTTCCCAAATGAATCAGCCCCCACCTTTGATCTTCTGTACCTGCTCATCTTGCTCGTTATAGTCATTTATCTCCACTGTATTCATGATCTCTGATTCTTGTCTTCATATTGTCACTGCTTCTTATGGATAATTGTACACTATGTAGTGAACCGGTCATTGGCAACTACCCTTTCACAGATTCACTGTTCATGGTAGGAAGAGTGGCATGTCTCGTCTTTATCAAATTGAGAAAAGATATGAACCCCTCAGCCATTCTCAGAGGACATTCAGAAGGCCATGCTTTGGCTGTCACTAGTGTTAGTAATTTAGTTACAGGGCTTCAAGAAAATAGGGGTGCATATGAACTAGATATCTGTAAAATCAGTCTAGCTAGTATATAATTACCCTGACTTTAGTAGCTGTGTAGTATAGTTTCTTGGTGGTAGTCTTGAGTTTAAATTGGAAATTATGCAGAATAGCAGTGAGCGTCTTCCTTTTAGCTATGCGCTGTGGGACATTGTCAGCCTGCTGAGCAGTGGGTGTGCTCCTCTTGGAGCCCTGCTTCTCAGCTTGGAATGACTGTTAGTGGACATTTGGTCTTGGTGGGTATACCCAGTTGCCATAACCACAATAGCAAGGTACTGTTGGCATGTAATGAATGGCAGCCAGGAATACTGAATATCCTTCAGTGTTCCTGAGAAGCACTCAGCGAGGACTCCAAATGTGAATCATGGCAAGCTTTATAATGTTAACTATAATCTCTTCTATGCTGACTTTATTCACTGTGGATTGCATTCATATTTGATATCCTGTCCCTAAAGAGTAGCTAAATACTAGTGAAAATGTAATGATTGACAGCTCATGGGACCTTACTTGTTTCTAACAATCCATATTTAGTTAAAAAATAGATATGTTTTATACATACAAGAAAATTTTATTTATCTCTGTTACTTAGTTTTGTATAGAATGAGCTTTGCCCATTTTTAAGAAAATTTTCTCTGTACTAGGTGCAGTTTTATGGCTGGTGGTTTTCTTGAGATTTCGTAGTAATTAGATAGTTGGTGGCAGCCAGAATTAAAGAGGTATTTTATTATAGGCTTTATAAATAGGATCATGGAAGACTAGATGTCATACTTCATCTCTGTAGTACATTAGTAGGGAAGGAGGAGAGAGAAATGATAATAGAATCTACACAGCAATATTTACTAAAAGGTAATAAAAATCACCATTACATGGCATGAAGCAGGTCGTTAGGGCTGGTGCAGAAATATGCATGGCGATACTTAGTATAAATATCACTTGATTTTCGTTTGAAATAGGATAATTTTGTGCTAGGGACTTGACTAAAATTTAATGAGTATCCCACTTACTTTCTGAACAATATTACAAATAATGTGAGCTTTCTTAATAATTGCACATAAATATACTATAAGTAAAACCTTCCATCTAAAACCCTGAAAAAGATCTCTAAGCAGTCGTTAATTTTGTGTGCATTTCAGTACTTCTCTAAGAAAAGTAAATCATCATTTCTTTAGGAGAGAATAAATTTCCATGCATTTCTGAGTAAAAGCCTTTTTTCTACATGAAATAAAGCCTTGGAAGAGAAAGCACACTAATCCGTCTCTCTACCAAGTTCAGGATCTAAACGTGACTAAGCTGCATCCAAGGCTTTTCTGGTGATTTACATGCTAGCCATAGGCATAATACCCCCTCTTTAAGAGCTTGTTTCCATCTCGATTTGAGGACTCTGCCTCTAAATTAGAAATTAATATTTGTGCTAGTTTGGACTTTCTTATTTTAAATGGTGTAGAACCCAACTCAGACTTGCTCAGCCAGAATGAAAAATTATTAGCTCACACAACTAAGACTGGTGCGCAGCTTTAGGGATGGCAGCGGGAATTCCATGTATTCACATTTGTCTCCTTGCTTTCTTATCATGGTCTTTCTTGGTGTCAGGATGGCAGCCTCCAAAGTTCTACATCTCCAGTCTCAAGGTGCATGGCAGAAAAAGAGGAAATCTGCAGAGTCTCCTTGTCTTTGGCTAGGAAGCACCCCAGTTTCTGCCTGAAGAAGTATGTTATCTCTTTCTCCCAATAGAGATTTTTCTGAAATATTCGTTGTATTCTAAGCATGTATGTCTGCTTTCTTTTGCTCTTCTGCATTTATGTGTGTGCATGATCCCCCCATCCTGTATGTTGGGCATAATCCCAATGGTTTACATATGCTAAGAAAATGTTCTACCACTGAGCTATAATCCCAACTTTCTGTTTTCTTTTTGTTAGTTTTGATGAGTTTCAAATTAAAATTCAATATAATTCATATTCCTTGTAAAGAAAAGTTTTATATCACAGTGTTTAAATGTCATTAATCTATCTCTTTGTATATGTATTTTGCCTATATATGTATGTATGCATATATTGTTAATGTGAGGGATTATTCAACAGTTACTGTGCGGAATAGAAAGGTAGTCTCATGATTAAACTAACAAATATGGCTTGAAGGGTTTGATTAAATACAGTGTTTACCTTTTAGGGAGGATACAAGACAGTTCATCATGCTACGATAAATAAAATAGTGAAGACTAGTCAGGGTAGCTTTCCAGTGTCTCATTCAGCCATGGTTAAGCGCATCATGCTATGAAAGCTATCAATTCGGGGACTCTAGATTTTTCCTCCTTTGATGTGAGTTTGATATCGTATGAGTTTCCTTAGGGAATTGGGTTCAGTGTCTACTTTTCAATATCTTGCTAATTACTGATTAATTAATTAATCCATAATCTTGATACCAAAAACCTGTATCAGATGCTTATTTTCTTAGATTGTTATATTCTTATATATTCTCTGAGTTGCTATTTATTGGAAGACTAAAACAAGAAGTAAAAATTTTAAGAGAATTTGTCATGTAAAATAATATACTAGGAGGCTAGAGAGATAGTTCAGTGGTTAAGAGCACTAGCTATTCTTCCAGACAACCTGGGTTCAAAAGTCTTACCACCCATAGAGTGATTCACAGCTTTCTATACCTCCTATTCCAGAGGATCTGATGCTCTCTTCTGACACCCACAGGGACCAGATACATACTTGGCAAACAGACATTCATGAAGGCAAAACAGTCATACAATACAAATAATAGAGATGCAGTTTTCTTTTTTAATTTTTAAATTATAATTTATTACAATTTATTCAATTTGTATTCAAGCTGTATCCCCCTCCCTCATCTCCTCCCAACTCTACCCTCCCTGCCTCTTCTCCTCCTATGCCCCTCCTCTAGTACACTGATAGAGGAGGTCTTCTTCCCCTTCTTTTTGACCCTTGCCTATCAGGTCTCATTGGGACTGACTGACTGCATTGTCTTCTTCTGTGGCCTGGCAAGGCTGCACAGCCCAGTGTGAGGTGATCATAGAGCCTGTCACTGAGTTCATGCCAGAGAAAGCCCCTGCTCCCTTATTAGGGAACCCACTTGGAGACTTGAGTTTATAGGCTACACCTGAGCCAGGATTTTAGGTCCTCTCCATGCATTATCTTTGGTTGGGGTATCAGTCTCTGCAGGGCCTCAGGGCTCAGTTCTTTTTATTTTTTTTGTTTTTTAATTTTTGCTCTGTTGGTCTCCTTTTGGAGCTTCTGTCCCTCCAGGTCTTTCTATCTCCCCCTTCTTTCATAAAATGCCATGTATTGTACCCAAAGTTTGGCTATGAGTCTCAGCCTCTGCTTCAATATCTCCATCAGTAGAGTCGTTCTGAGACCTTCTGTGGTAGGCTCCTGCCCTGTTCCCTGTCTTCTGCTTCCAATGTCTATTGCATTTGTCCTTCAGAATGAGAATTGAGAATCTTCCCTTGGGTCTTCCTTGTTGTTTAGCTTCTTTAGGAGTATAGATTTTCTTTAATATACTAAAGCCAAATATAGAGACACAGTCATATAATCTTATAGTGGAAGATGTTGAATTCAAAAAACAAGTAGCATACTAATACTACAAAAACAACTATAAATACTATAAAACAACTTTCTTGATGGTTGAATATGAGTGCTAATATGTAGCTACCAATATTTACATGATAGCCATGTGTGTCTGCTGTAGTTTTTGCTATTATTAAGCATCAGCAATTATTCTTTTGCTTACCATCTTGTCAATCTATACGTATTTATGTTGGCTATGTAGGATTGCTGCAGCAAAGGGCGAACACATTTTTAAAAAGTCTTTGCAAGTGAGAGTTTCATCAATAGCACATCTTCTTGTACACCCTCCTCCTTGCTTTATCTATGCTGTCTTTCTTTCATTTCTGCAATTTTTTATTAATCTGGTGCAATACACCATAGTAATTTTGATGATTTTGCATTAGAATCAGAGGTGTTGGGATTTACTTTAAGTTACTGGGATAATCGGTGTTCATAGATACAGGGATCAAAGTTGGACTCTAGTGTCCTTTTAAAAAATTTATTTATCTGTTTATTTCAATTTATTCACTTTGTATTTCTGCTGCAGCCCCCTCCCTCATCTCTTCCTAGTCCTACCCACCGTTCCTCTTCTCCTTTGTGCCCTTTTTCTTGTCCCCTGGTAGGGGAGGTCATCCTCCCCTTCTGTCAGACCCTAGCCTATCAGGTTTCATCAAGGATGGGTGCATCATCTTCCCCTGTGTCCTGGCAAGACTGCACCCTCCAGGGTGAGGTGATCAAAGAGCCGGCCTCTGTGTTCATGTCAGAAACAGCTCCTGTACCCCTTACTAGGGAACCCACTTAGAAACTGAGCAGTCTGTGGGCTTCCTCTGAACAGGGGAAGTCTTCTCCATGCAAGGTCCATGGTTGGAGTATTGTTCTCTGCAGAAGCTCTTGGGCCCAGGTTCTTTGGTTCTGTTGCTGTCCTTGTGGAGTTCTGTTTTCTCCAGGTCTTTCTATCTCCCTCTTCTTCCATAAGGTATCTGGAACTCTGCCCAAAGTTTGACTGTGAGTCTCAGTATCTCCTTCGCTACCCTAGTGGGTAGAGTCTTTCAGAGGTCCTCTGTGGAAGGCTCCTGTCCTGTTACTTGTGTTCTTCTGTTTCCGATGTCTATCCTGTTTGCCCTTCTGAATGAGAGCTAAGCATCTTCCCTAGAGTCCTCCTTGTTGTTTAGATTCTTTAGGACTATAGATTTTAGTATGTTTATCCTATATTATAGGCTAATATCCACTTATAAGTGAGTATATACCTTATGTGCTTCTGGGTTACCTCACTCAGGATGATGTTTTTTTTTTCTAGTTCCCACCATTTGCCTGAAAATTTCATGATTTCCTTGTTTTTAATTGCTGAGTAGTACTCCACTGTGTAAATGTACTACACTTTCTGTATCCATTTCTCCTTTGAGGGACATCTAGGCTCTTTCCAGAATCTGGCTACAGACTGGGAAAAGATCTTCATGAACCCTACATCTGACAGAGGGCTAATATCCAAAATATATAAATAACTCAAGAAGTTAAATACCAGAAAACCAAGTAATCCAATTAAAAAAGGAGGTACAGGACTAAACAGAGAATTCTCAACAGAGGAATATCAAATGGCAGAGAAATGCTCAACATCCTTACTCATATATTTTTGGTTGTGAGCCTAGCCTTTAACGGCTGAGCCATCTCTCATCTACAACAAATGGCGCTGGTCCAACTGGATGTCTACATGTAGAAAAATAAAAATAGATCCATACTTATCACCCTGCACAAAACTGAAGTCCAAGTGGATCAAAGACCTCAACATAAAACCAGACACATTAAATCGGCTAGAAAAAAAAGTGGGGAATACCCTAGAACTCATTGGTACAGGAAAAAACTTCCTGAACAGACCACCAACAGCACAGGCTCTAAGAGCAACAATCAATAAATATCAGCTCTTATAGTTTAGATTCTATCTTGCTACTTCTGGACTAGGAAGCCTTAGACAGTTTGAGTCTAAGGGTATAGGACATGTCAATGCTCAATTTCAGCTCAAAGTTTTAAACATGGATTTACAAGTGAGGAGAGGGCAGACTTGAAACGCTTTATGCATAGAGGACACTCAATTCAGCTCATCAGCTTTTTACAAAGAATATGCCAGAAGAAGAAGAAAACAGGAAACAACCTAGGAACCTGCCACAGAGGGCCTCCAAAAGCCTCTGCCCTACAGACTATCAAAGCAGACGCTTAGACTTATGGCCAACTGTTGGGCAGAGTGCATGGAATCTTATGTAAGAAGTGGGAAATAATAAGAGCTGGAAAGGACGGGAACCTCACAAGGAGAGCAACAGAACCAGAAAATTTGAACACAGGAAACTTCCCAGAGACTCATACTCCAACCAAGGACTATTCATGGAGATAACCTAGAACCCCTGCACAGATGTAGCCCATGACAGTTCAGTGTCCAAGTGGGTTACATAGTAATGGGAAGAGGGACTGCCTCTGACATAATTTGATTGGCCTGCTCATTGATCATCTCCCCCTGAGGGGGGAGCAGCCTTATCAGGCCACAGTAGAGGACAATAAAGCCACTTCTGATGAGAACTGATAGACTGATATCAGAAAGGAGAGGAGAACCTCCCCTATCAATGGACCGGGAGGGGAGGAGGGAGGTGCTTATGGGGGGGATACAAAATGAATAAAGTGTAATTAATAAAAAATTAAAAAAAAACCATCCTTACTCATTTGGGAAATGCAAATCAAAATGACCCTGAAATTTCCTCTCACACCCATCAGAATGGCTAAGATGAAAAACTCAAGGAATGATGCATGCTGGAGAGGTTGTGGAGAAAAGGGAACCCTCCTCCATTGCTGGTGGGAATGTAACCTTGTACAACCACTTTGGAAATCAATATGGTGCTTTCTCAGAAAATTAGGAATAGATCACGCTATATCACTCCTAGCCATATACTCAAAATATGCACCACCATTCAATAAGGACATTTGATCAACTATGTTCATAGCAGGTTTATTTGTAATATACAGAATCTAGTGTTCTTTTTAAAATATCTTAATTTTACATTACATCTCTGTAGTAGCCCCTTCCTTTCTCTCCTCCCAGTCCCACCCTGCATCCCTTGTTCCTCTTTCCCTATTCCTAAGAAAAGGGTAGCCCTCCCCGCTCCACCAACCAACCCCAGCTCATCAAGTCACCTGAAAACTGAGTTCCTCCCCATCACCTGTGGCCTGGGAAGGCAATTCAATCAGGAGGACGTGATCAAAAAGCAGGCAACAAAGTCCATGACAGAGACAGCTCCTGTTCCACTAGTGGACCCATATGAAGCCTGAGCTGCCCATTAGCTACATAAATATAGAGGACCTAGGTCCAGTCCATGCATGGTCCTAGGATGGTCCTTAGACTCCACAGGCCCCTCTGTGCCCTGGTTAGTTGACTCTGTTGGTCTTCTTGTAGAGCTCTTGTCACCTCTTGGTCCTTTCATCCTTCCCCCACTTTTCCACTAGACTCCCTTTGTTTTGCTGCATGTTTGGCTGTGAGTCTCAGCATCTGTTTTAAACCATTGCTGGATGGAGTCTCTTAGAGGACAGCTCTGATAGCATAGCAGAATATCATTAATAGTATCAGGGGTTGGCTCTCTTCCATGGGGTGGGTCTTGGGTTGGGCCCAGCATTGGTTGGACATTATCTCAGTCTCTGCTCAATCTGTTCTTTCTCGGCCCTGCAGATCTTCTAGGCAGGGTAAGTTTAAGTAAATGAAATGGCAAGATTTTTCTTTTCTTCATTTCCACCTTTCCCTCTTTCTTTTCTTTTTTTTCATATAAATACTTAAAATTACTTTAATAGTATACCTTGCAGTAAGTCAAATTATTTCTGCTCAATTTTATTCAACAGAAGATTTTGGAATATCCAATTTGCTTGTAATTGTGAATGCAGTTCTTTTTTTTTTTTTTTGTTAATATTGCTAAATGCTGAGTTAAAACAACACTTAAAGATGTCTTGAATATACCAGAATTGCTGAAATAGAAAAGTTGCTCCAGTGATTTTCAGTATATTTAATTTTCAGATGTTTATCCGCGTGAAGCATAGTAAGTAATTTTTCAACCATTACTTGAAAAATCTGCAAAAATTTTGCTGTATAAGCGAACAGACATTTTACATTAAGAGGTAACTCATGCAGTAATTCTTAGGACAATTTAAATTATGATGAATGAACATTTTGTGTCTAATTTATTGTGGTTTATCTGAATCCTCCTTTAGAGTGCTCTCTACTTCTGGTCCAGTTATTTGGTCATTCACCTTATTGGTTATATGTGTTGCACATTTTTCAAATTTCTGTGTGTGAACTTGTGCTAGCATTGTTTGTTATATTATTCAAATATTTCCTTTACAAATGCATTTTATTTATGTACTTGTAAACTTTGAAAACATGTTTTGTTAATAAAATTTAAAAGAAGTATCGTATCTTTTGGGAATCAAATACTTCACAAATAGATTTCTTTTTCTCTTCAAAAGGAATAAATCCCTTAACCTATATGCATACAGAGGGTCATCTGTACATTTTCTCATGATTGCCTGACTTAGCTTTTCACTTAAAACATTGGCAAACAAGATAAATTTAGTTGCTGTTTCTCTTTGTGTAAACTTCTCTAAATCTTTCAAATAAAGTATAGGTGTTAGAAATAACAAGATTTTTGATTGAAAAAATATTGGGAATTTTACCTAAAATGAGAGTGTTGAGTTTCTTTATGTCTCAACCTTTGGCAGTGACCCCTGTCCGCTCATTGCATTTGAAGCTTTTGTTAGTCCAGAGGACATTACACACATTTACTTTTCTATTTTTTCCCACTGCAACATGAGCTTGGATGCCTAACAAAAGTAAATGTACTTTTTTTTTTTTTTTTAATGATGTCCCTGGGGACAAAATCATTCCTCACATATACTAGGTAAGCACTCTATCACTGAGCTACAGCCCTGACTCTTTTTTTTTTTACTTTTATTAATTACACTTTATTCATTTTGTATCCCCCCATAAGCCCCTCCCTCCTCCCCTCCCGGTCCTACCCTTTCCCCCTTTCTGCATGCATTCCCCTCCCCAAGTCCACTGATAGGGGAGGTCCTCCTCTCCTTCTTTCTGATCTTAGTCTGTCAGTTCTCATCATAAGTCAGCCCTGACTCTTAAACGTTGAATTCGCTTGGTCTTTGCCATGTAATATAGTATGGAAAATTGATCTCATTCTACTTGTTAATCTTCACCAATTAAACACTATTCTTTATATTTTATATTGCTTTAGTAAATAAATTTTTACATAAACGATCCCATATACTTGTTAATTTTGTTTATGGAGAATTACTTTTTATACTCTGAGGGTAATGACTGATCATTTACCATCTGTTTCTATTAATCAGTCTTTTTATCTCCCCAATCAGTGATATTATGTTGTATTTTATGTGAGTTCATTTCTCCCTCTTCACTTATGATTTTGATATGTAGGAAACTATACACAAATTCAGTGAACTTCTGTCAGTTCTATTCGTGGCATAATATGAAGCTGCATTCCAGTTCTCATAAAGTATTTTGGGTGGTTAATGGAATTAGCCATCCTTCCTGGTTGTTTCTATAAAAATTCTTGCTTTCACTTAATATTTAGTAGTAGCTTTGGCTGTTCTTTTCTAGGAATGTAAGCTTTAGATAGATAGATAGATAGATAGATAGATAGATAGATAGATAGATAG
>NW_026596460.1:4124732-4175411 GCF_907164565.1 Psammomys obesus
TAGATAGATAGATAGATAGATAGATAGATAGATAGATAGATAGATAGATAGATAGATAGATATTTAAATTTTAACAAAAAGCAGAGAATACTGTTTACTGAATGCCCTTGTGTTCATGTATTGTGAGAAAGACTCCATGTAATTCTTAAAATATTGATTGTTTAGTGGCCCCTTTTCATAGGTGATAAAGCTCAAGCTAAACTGCATGTGTTTTGCTCACTTAGGCTGCACTTTACTTCATGTATAACAGGGATCACAGAAAAGAAAACCTTAGACTTTGATGGGGCTTTTGTTCTCTCAATAGGGCTGGTTAGATATCCATTACATTATCTTTCCTGCTGTTAACATTTCAAAAGTTAAGAGTTATCTGTTCTAAGTCTTCATTTATATAGCTAAATTTGCACACAAAAAAGATGATGGACAGTTTTAAAATGAAGAAGTAGGTCAGCAGAGTAGTAGGTGGTTTCTTCTGCAGCCATTTCTGTGTCAGGCATTTGCTCATGCTCATGACTTAGTGTGGAAGACACTGGAACTTTGGGCTAGGAAAGCAGCTGAATGCTATAAGCAGAACTTAATGGGCTGTTCTGTAGTTCTATTAGGAACCTGGAAGACAGTGTTGTTGAGAGTAAAACAGAGACTAGAAACCTGCAGATAGAAATAAAAACTATCAGCAACTGGGCTACAAACTATTCATGTAATATTTTGAAAAATAATCTGGCTATATTATGCCACTTGCCTGAGACTAAATAAGAAAGTAAATGACTAATTTCGTTGGTGGAGAGAATTTCAAGAGAGCATGAATTTGGGTCTGTGGCATCATTATTCCTTATTACTCTTACATAGATCACAATGAAAAAGTAACTAATGTACTTAGTGGCTTTGATTTTTAGGAGTTGCTTAGGGGCAGAAGGCAAGACTTTGATCTATTAAAAGTAAAGAAATTACTATACTCTCCTGTTAAATCACCAATATCTTGCATCCACACCTACTCCATAGGATAAAAATAGTTTGATCTGAACCCTTAGGGCAAAGATTTTTTTTTTTTAATAAGTAAATGAAGCCAAGCTTTCTAATTCAACATGCTCAAAGCTCATATTTATGCTCCAAGACCCAATCAGCATGCACAGGGCCTGCACAGAGACCTTTTACATTTATATTATGGCTTCCAGTGTTTTTAGTGTTTTTAATGGGATTCTTGTGTGTGCAAACGAGGGGCCTTTGTTTCTTGTGCCTACTCTAGGGCTCTTTTCCTTCTCTTTGTTTTGTCCAACTCCAGTGTGTTAGCTTTTGTTTTATCTCATTTTATTTTATTTTGCCTTATAAAGATTTAAAAATTATCAACAAAATATAATAAAGGTCCTTTATTGAAAATAGGTTTAATAGTTTAAAAAAGTTACCTTAACTAATTAACAAACAATTATTAGCAAAATATAATATATATTTACATAATTGCAGAGAGATTTTATGAATTGAAAGATAGTTGACATAATTGGTCACATACAGAAGGGAGACAAGAATGAAACTTTGGAGAAAGGTTGAGGGCAGGTAAGATTGCCAACAGAAATGTTTCATTGGCCTTCTCAGAGATAGAAAATAGACAAGATAGAAGGTGGGAAGGAACTGAGTTAAAATGACTAATATTCCTCCAAAACTTGAGAGAGATGTTTCCTCAGCTTTGAGAAGCACTGTTTGCTTAGGCACAGTTTTGAAGCCCAAAACATTGAAGAGAAACCAGGTGTGGTGGTGCACACCTTTAACCCCAGCTCTCAAAGAGGCAGAGGCAGGTGAATCTCTGTGAGTTCGAGGCCAGCATGGTCTACGAATTGAGTCCAGGACAGCCAAGGCTACACAGAGAAACCCTGTCTCGGGAAAAAAAATAAAATATCAGGGAGAAAAAGAAGGTCTTCAGTGTTTCCAGAGAGAAGACAAATGAGTCGAAGAAAATGAGATTGGCTGTCTGTCACCTGAAAGTACCACTGTTCCCAATGGCAATGCAAAGCCAAAGTGGTAATATCCTCATAGCATCTGACCATCAGCTGAATCCTGCTGCCTGTCATGACCGTGAACCTACCTTCTGTTATAAAAGAGGAAAGACAAATTGTAGGATATGTTACCCCTACATGCTCTCCACCTCTCCTCTGAGGGACTGAGGAAGATGCAGAGGGTCTGTAGGTGGTTCTGTCCTCCTAGGTAGAGTCACATGTAAGAACAGCAGATGTGTCATAAGGTGAATGTCACGTTCCAGGGGATAGTGCTACTTTATGTTCAGAGTGTTTGCTTTCCTGTGGTGTTCATGGGAGAGAACTACGCTTTGCCATCTGTACTGACATGATTTACATTTTTTTTGTTTGAAGCTCTCTTAAAAGCCTGTGCTGATGGAGGTGCCAACCAGTTATATGATATCACTGAAGGAGAGAGAGAAAGGTATGCTCCCGGCAAGTAGTGTCTGCATAGTCCTCACTTCTGCTCTTTAGTTCTTCTACGGTGACTGCTTATTTTTCTTCATACTCATCATAGGAAACCACCTCCGGGCAGGGGCAAGGCTGAACTGCTTAACTATGTTGTATTATTTCTTTCTTTGAATGAGATCTCTTAGAATTAGGATCATCTGTGTTCCTCTTTTTAAAATCCTATTCTATTACTTTAAAGCCTCGTTAAGTTACTTTATCAAGTATTGAAATTTGTGAGGACATTGAAGATTGGCTAAAATAAAACCTCAAATGACTATTTATGTTTGTATTAAAACACTTTAAAAGAATGAAAACTGGACTCTTAGAAAAGAGTCTGCTGTAGAAAATGTGAGGTTTTATATTAATGTTGAATGAATCATAGTAGGATTTACTCTTTGTTAATTATTTCTGCATTACACACATATTTTTTGAGAGAGTTTATTTAATGGATTGCTCTCTGCATTGTCTTGGTTTCCTGGTCCTTGTATGGTGAGATATTTGTTGATGAGAGAACATGTTTTAGAGAAACAGATTTTCAAACTAGTTCAGTTGCGAATGTGTTTGTGGCCCAACTCATTTCGAAACACAAGATTTCATGGTGTAGATGTGAGTAAACTGTGAAATGTAGTTCAGTCATTCTCGTATGTGTCAGAAGCTGTATTGAAATGGTTGGCATTTGAGAAATCGCCTACTTGCTTCCAAAACAAAAATAAAAATATTATGACATAACAAGCCCTGTGTGGGCATTAAATATATGTGGTTTGAAATCATGTATTTTTCTTTGTGACATCAGAATGTTTAACTTCAGCTTTCTAAAAGCAAAGGTGCTGTTGAGACCAGCTTGCTGTTTACTGTAGAGAAGTCTTGTTTCCTTTGAGATTAGATGCTATTACTATCATCTGGAGACTGGATGCTGTTACCCAAAAACAAAACAGTAACAGTGACAGCCTAGGACACTTAAATTTCATTTACTCTTCTGCTGAACAACTTTGTAAGTTTCTTTGACAGTACTCTCTAATATCTGACATGGACAATGTCTGACAAACCTTCCAAATTGTTTAAGAAAGTGCCTTGGCACATAATTCAGAATAGAGTGTCATGCCATGGGGACTCGGGCTATAAACTGGGCACTGTTTGTTTCATGCCTGTAGCCTGGTTGCTACTAAGGAGTCAACAGCTAAGCTCTATTTCTCTAGTAGTAGACCCAGCTCACAAACATAATTAAGAGCATGACTTGGAAAGTTACTAACCTACTGCTTTCCACCTGTTCCCTGATTATGAAAAACATTTAGAATGCTTATGAAATTTTACGTATGTATATTCATTCTTGTTCTAATGTCTTGGGACATGGAAGGCCTGGGGAAGGGTAGAGAGCAGGGTAGGAGGTGAAGTCTGATCACCAAGAGAAGACCTTCTGCACAGTAGTGGTGTGCTCTTCTGGTTTTGGAGCCTCTGAGATATACTAAGGAAGAAGGCTTGTTAGGCACTAGGGATACACCTAATAAGGAAGGAGTATATCTAATGTTCTCTTACTGTGTAATTTTAGAATACTGGGCTAATGCTCTAAACCTTTGAAAGGCAAAATTTGATTCTCACACAGGGTAAGACTTTAGATAACCCTTCCTTGGCCTGGATGCGTATTTCTTTTCATAGCCCAGGCTGGTATTAACCCTGGAAGTCCTCCCACTAGTCGCTCTAGTTTTGCACTAGACCTGTACCCTTCTGCAGGGACTCGATTACTTTTTGTTGCTTTCAGAGCGGTGAACATGGGTTTTACCTTCAGAACACTGCTCATCTTACAGTGTAGTGCTGTTGAGCATGGGCACGTTGGACTGCCAACCCTAAGCCTGTCTGTCATTGTAACCACTCTGACTTGCGCTCCTCACCTCTGATGCCTTGGCTCTGGAAGCTTCCATTCCCCGCTCTATCAGTGGATTTCAGATGCTTCCTATATTGTAGTCACATAGTATCTGTAGTTCTGTGTATGATTTACTCTACTTAGTAAATATCCTCAAGTCCAAGCCATCTTACTTCAGTATTGATCAGCCTTTGCTTCAATCCTGAAAGCAGCTTACCTTCAATTATCAGGTTTTGTTTTGATGAAAAGTGAAAAAAAGTATTCCTATTGTGAAAGCAAAGACTGATAATCAAGATAGTGAGTTGGAAGAAACAAAAAGAAAAAATTAAAAAGTATGTATTTCTTATTTCTTCTGTGCCACAAAGAGTTTCATTGAATCTATTGATTCTACCCTTTGAGACAATACAGGGTATTGTTCACTTGCTGTAGTTACCTGATATACAAAAGCTCCCTTTCTTTGAAAGTTGCCCAGTTACATTACATTATGGGTTTTTAAATGAATATTTGAATAGTTATTTCATTTTAACATTCCATAAGATTTAGAATGGTTTTGATTTTGATTTCAGAAAGATCTCAAATTAATAACCTAACAATACACCTCAATATCAAAGAAAAATGACTCTCTAAACCAAAAAAAATGGTCCATGATTTGTGTTTGCTTATCCAATTACCTAGAGAATAATACTGACTTCATAGAATGAAATTGGTAGTGCTCCTGCCTTTCTTGTGTTATGAAGCAGTCTGAGGCCATTTGGTCTTAATTCTTCTTTAAAGATTTTATATCATTTACAGTGACTCTCATTTGGTCCTGAATTTTGTTTTCCTAGCATGCTTTTTAATATGACTTCATTCTTCTCAACTGTTTTGTATCTACTTTAGATATTTATATTTTCTTGATTTAATTTTGGCAGGACATATGTATGTAGGAATTTATCAGTCTATTATAGATAATTCAGGAATTTGGAATATAAATTTTCAAAGTACTTGCTAATGATAAGCTCTGTTTCATTGGACTCTCAACTAACTCCCTCTTTATCACTCATTTTATTAACTTGATTATCTCCTTTCTTTGACTGATTTGACTATTTTTTAATTAAATTTTAATTTTTTATATCAATTACAGTTTATTCACTTTGTATCCCCCAATCCCACCCTCTCTCCTTCATCTCCTCCTATTCCCCTCTCTGAGTCCAGTGATAGGGGAGGTCCTCCTCCCTTTCCATCTGACCTTAGCCTATCAGGTCTCATCAGGACTGGCTGCATTGTCCTCCTCTGTGGCCTAGCAAGGGTGCACCCCCCTCAGGGGTGGCGGGGAGGTCAAAGAGCCAGCCACTGAGCTCATATCAGAGACAGTCCCTGTTCCCTTACTAAGGAACCCACTGGGTACTATTTTTTTTTAAAGAACCAACTCTTGACTTTTTTTAAATAACCAACTCTTTGATGGATTCTACTTATTGTTATTTTAATTAATTAATTAAATTAATTAATTGGGAGATTCCTGTTTTTCTTTGACACTAAAAGGAACCTACAGAATCAATGAAATCCATGGTACTGCATGGTGGATCAATGGAACCGAACAGAAGACCCAGAAATAAAACCACATACTTATGGACACCTGATTTTTTACAAAGATGCCAGAAACATACAATGGAAAAAAGATAGCATCTTCAACAAATGGTGCTGGTCTAACTGGATGTCTACATGCAGAAAAATGAAAATAGATCCATACTTATCACCCTGCACAAAACTGAAGTCCAAGTGGATCAAAGACCTCAACATAAAACCAGACACATTAAGTCGGCTAGAAAAAAAAGTGGGGAATACCCTAGAACTCATTGGTACAGGAGAAAACTTCCTGAACAGAACACCAACAGCACAGGCTCTAAGAGCAACAATCAATAAATGGGACCTCATGAAACTGGAAAGCTTCTGTAAAGCAAAGGACACCGTCATCAAAACAAAGCGACTGCCTACAGATTGGGAAAGAATCATCAACAACCCTTTATCTGACAGAGGACTCATATCCAGTATATATAAAGAAGAAGCTGAAAAGCAGCAAACCAAGTAATCCAATTAAAAAATGGGGAACAGAGCTAAACAGAGAACTCTCTGTAGAGGAATATCGAATGGCAGAGAAGCACTTAAAGAAATGCTCAACCTCATTAGCCATTAGGGAAATCCAATTCAAAATTACCCTGAGATTTCACTTTACACCCATCAGAATGGCCAAGATGAAAAACTTAAGTGACAACACATGCTGGAGAGGTTGTGGAGAAAGGGGAACCCTTCTCCACTGCTGGTGGGAATGTAAACTTGTACAACCACTCTGGAAATCAATCTGGCGCTTTCTCAGACAACTAGGAATAGTGCTTCCTCAAGATCCAGCCATACCACTCCTAGGTATATATCCAAAAGAGGCTCAAGTACACATTTAGGACATTTGCTCAACTATGTTTGTAGCAGTTTTATTTGTAATAGCCAGAAGCTGGAAATAGCCCAGATGCCCCTCAACTGAAGAATAGATACAGAAACTGTGGTACATCTATACAATGGAGTATTACTCAGCAATGAAAAATAAAGAAATCATGAAATTTGCAGGTAAATGGTGGGACCTGGAAAGGATCATCCTGAGTGAGTTGTCCCAGAAGCAAAAAGACACACACGGTATATACTCACTCATATAAACATACAACATAGGATAAACCCGCTAAAATCTGTACATCTGAACAAACTAAGCAAAAGAGAGGACCCTAACTAAAATGCCCAATCCGCATCCTGAAAGGCAAAGAGGATGGACATCAGAAGAAGAAGAAAACAGGGAACAACCTAGGAACCTGCTACAGAGGGCCTCTGAAAGCCAGAAGAAGAAAACAGGAAACAACCTCAGAACCTGCCACAGAGGGCCTCTGACAGACTCTGCCATGCAGACTGTCAAAGCAGATGCTGAGCCTGATGGCCAACTGTCAGGCAGAGTGAATGGAATTTTATGTAAGAAGTGGGAAATAGTAAGAGCTGGAGAGGACAGGAACTCCACAAGGAGAGCAACAGAACAAGAAAATTTGAACACAGGGAACTTCCCAGAGACTCATACTCCAACCAAGGAGTATTCATGGAGATAACCTAGAACCCTGACAATGCAGCCACTTCTGATGAGAACTGATAGACTAAGATCAGAAAGAAGGAGAGGAGGACCTCCCCTATCAGTGGACTTGGGGAGGGGCATGCATGCAGAAAAGGGGGAAGGGTGGGTCCAGGAGGGGAGGAAGGAGGGGCTTATGGGGGGATACAAAATGAATAAAGTGTAATTAATAAAAGTTAAATAAAAAATTAAAAAAAACAATGACATACAATACAAAAGTAGTAAAATGAATCTCAGCAATTTTATGGAAATACAGAGGCAATGATTAGCTAAAGCTACCTCTAGCAGAAAGAGTAATTATAGAGATAGCAAAATAACTGATCTCAAATTGTACTACAGAGCTGTAGTAATGAAAGCAACTTGGTACTGACATGAAAACAAACAAGGAGACTAGTGTAATAAAAGAGAGGATGCAGAGATAAACTCACAATAATTGCCTAACCTCCTAGAAATTTGTTAAAATATACTTTTTTGAATATTTTTATTTTTATTAATTACAGTTTATTCACTTTGTATACCCCCTATAGCTCCCTCCCACATCCCCTCCCAACCCCCAACCGGCCCTCTCTCCCTCTTCCCTCCTGTGTCCCTCTCCCAGTCCACTGATAAGGGAGGTCCTATTCCCCTTCCCTCTGATCCTAGTCTATCAGGTCTCATCAGGATTGGCTGCATTGTCTTTCTCTGTGGCCTGGTAAGGCTACTCCCCCCTCAGAGGGAGGTAATAAAAGAAAAGGCCAAGCAGTTCCTGTCAGAGACAGTCCCTGGAGCACTGGCTGCTCTTCCAGAGGTCCTGAGTTCAATTCCCAGCAACCACATGGTGGCTCACAACTATCTAATGCCCTCTTCTGGTATGCAGTTATATAGGCAGCAGAGCACTCATACATAAAATAAATAAAATATACTTTTTAACATTTATGTAATTAGGTATTTAATGTGTGTACGCATACTTGTGTGTGGTCTCAGCCTGAATGTGGAGGTCAGAGAACAATTTATGTTAGTCCGTTGTCTCTTTTTACCATGTGGATTTCAGGAATTTAAATCAAGTATTTAGGCTTGGTGGTATAAACACAATAAAAAAAAAAAAGTTGATGGGGCTGGAGAGATTGCTCAGTGGTTAAGAACACCTGCTGTTTTTGGAGAGGACCCACATTTGTCTCCCAGCACCTATAGGGTGGCAACAGTGTGCTATATCCCCAATTTCAGGGGGTCCTTTGCTCTGTTGTGGTATGTGAGGGCACCAGGCACATACAGAGTATACATAGATACACACAAGCAATCACATATAATAAAGTAAATGCATACAAGAAGGGAGAAGTTGGGTTTAATTGGAAGGAGAAAGGGAATCATATAGAGAAGGGAGTGGGTAGGAAGAGGTGAATGTGACAGGAGGGGAAGGAATGAGACAAAGGACACTAACATGTTTGTTTGAAGATGCTACAATTTGACCCATTGTTTGTATGCTAAACTAATGTATTGAAAAATAAATGTACTGTTGTAGAATTATCTAAAGAGAAAATATTCAGTGTAACAGATTATGAGACATAAAGAGATCATTGCAGTTCAATGGGATGTGTACATGGGTACATATTTGTTTGTGCTTATGTGGTCGGTTGTTGGGGGGAGTTTTCTTTTGTCTCATGGGCAGAATCCAAACTCTCTACATTATGTCATGATTATCTTTTCAGATATATCTAATTTTTTCTTTGATTTGTACACAAACAGAGCTGACCTAATCATGTCATCCACTTATACTCTCTGCTTGGGCCTTCTCTCATGGCTTATCTTGTGCGCGTTGGAGCTGTGCATTTTGTATTCTGAACAGACTAATCAGTGCTTGTATATCCAGTACTGTGCTTGTTATTGGGTGGTGTTAATGGAGGACGCCAGCATTTCTTGTAGCAGTGCCATTTGTATACCAATGTTCAACTGATGCTGTGTGCGTCTGAGCACCCTCTCCTTGCAGCCTGCTGTGACTTGTCTCCTTCAGTGTAATCCTGCCTGTAAATCACAATGTCCCCTTCCTATTTTACCTTGATTTAGAGTTGTAAGGACTTATGTCCTTTACTAGATTATTAATTTCTAGTGATCTGTTGCTCCTTGACTTTGCATAATGCTTTCTAATTATTTACTCTCTCATTTTATCTTGTGAAGGTATGCCTTAATACCCTTCACTGGGTGGTGAACTGCTCGAATTGGGTAATCACAGTTAATCATCTTTGCATGCCTCTAATATCTAGTGCACTAATGAGCATTGGAAAATTTATTGAATTAATGATTTTTCATTGATATCTCAACAGAGATGTCACTTGGGCTAAGCTATTTTTTAGCAAGGGATTTCTCACATATAAAATCAGATATTTTAAGTATGTTAATGCTGAAGAAATATTTTATAATTATATACATTATAATGTTTTATAATAATTATGTATAATAAATGTTTTATATATAAAAATAACATTGTTTTGCTTAAAATTACTTAACTTATTCCTAACTTATGACAGACTGCTACACTATTCTCCATTCTAATTCCTCTCATAGGCATCTTATTCTGAGCAAGGTACTCAACATTTTAATTCACTAAAATTTGAGCACAACATACACTGTGTACATCAGTGCTAAGTGTGAAAGTTGTGTCTGTGTGTATGACTTGGGAGTTAGAGATTTTAGGCTCTTTTACAGAACACTTTGAGGAACAGCTATGATTTGACGGTGTGCTGTCTAATAAGCATATTTGAATTGGTGAGGATTGTTTTCATCTTTATTTCTCAGAGTAAATGGCACATACAGAAACCTGAATAGGAAGTCTTCCAGGTTAATTTTATGTAAACATTATTTTAGGTAGCTGAGAGATATAGGAATGAATGCTGTAATTTAAAGGACAAGCATCTCAAGGATGCCCCTGTGTTCACACGAAAGGCTCTCTGCTGAGCATTCTGATGCAGTGATAGGACAGAGAGGAAGACTAGTCTAGAAAGAAAAGCAAAACACATCTTGGTCTTTTTTTTCTGTCACTCCCTTTAAATTTTTTACTGTTAAGATTTCAGAAACAGAGGATATTACTCCAATGTGAGGTGGGAAATGTTCCTGTTTGAAATGTTCAGTTTTTTTGTGCTCACAAGTGTCCTATGAGGAGATTGACCACACTTTCCAGATGATGACTAGTATAGCTCCACTTGTCCCTATAAAACTATTTTCCAGATAATCCAGCATTAAAATACAGTTGAGATAGCTGGGGCCTGGGAGGCAACTTAATCAGTATGGAGGGCCTGAGTTCAGGTTCCTATTATGCACATGACGACCTGAGTTAAAGCCCTAGGTCCCACATGGTATCATGAGAGAACTAGCTTCTGCAAGTTGTCCTTTAACCTGTACATGCACCATGGCCTGGCTCCCCAAAACTCCAAACAAACAAATGCAAAAACAACAACAAAAAAATCACAACATGAATGAAGACACTAAGTAGACTCCACATACATATACTTGAATGTGCACCTATACCCACGTGCACACACAGACAGAAATATGCTCATATCACACTGACAAAAATAGCAATAAGTAAGTAAACAAGCATGCATGGAAGCCACTTCCTGGGGCAGCTTCTTTTTTGTTTGTTTGTTGTCTTTTTATATTTTTTATTTATTATAATTTATTACAAATTATTCACTTTATATCCCAGCTGTAGCCCCCTCTCAATCCTGCCCTCCCTCCCTCTTCTCTTCTGGTGCCCCTCCCCCAGTCCAGTGATGGGGGAGGGCATCTTCCTCTTCTAAAGCCTTTACCAGTAAAACTAACTCAGGCATCGAGTAGCAAGTATTTTTTATGCGTTCAGAGGAAGTAGAGAAATGTCTTAAGTAAGTCAGCCATTTTCTTTCTGTCTATTTCATGATAGGTAGCAGCTGCTTCAAGTTGGGAATTTTGTAGTGAGGTATATCAGATTCATTCTGAATGTGCTGCTACACTAGTGTAACACTTATGGCAGGGATTCTAGGTTATCTCTATGCCTGGTACTTGGTTGGAGTATGAGTCTCTAGAAAGACCCCTATGTTCAAATTTTCTGGTTCTATTGCTCTCCTTGTGAAGTTCCTGTTCTCTCCTGATCTTAAGCTGTATTATAGAGCAACAGTTATAAAAACTGCATGGTACTGGCATAGAAACAGAATGGTGGATCAATGGAACCAAACAGAAGACCCAGAAATAAACCCACACACTTATGGACACCTGATCTTTGACAAAGGTGCCAAAACCATAAAATGGAAAAAAAAAGATAGCATCTTCAACAAATGGTGCTGATCTAACTGAATGTATACATGTAGAAAAATGCAAATAGATCCATACTTCTCACCCTGAACAAAAGTAAAGTCCAAGTGGATCAAAGACCTCAACATAAAACCAGACACATTAAATCGGTTAGAAGAAAAAGTGGGGAAAACCCTAGAACTTATTGGTACAGGAGACAGCTTTCTGAATAGAACACCAACAGCACAGGCTCTAAGAGCAACAATCAATAAATGGGACCTCATGAAACTGAAAAGCTTCTGTAAAGCAAAGGACACCGTCATCAAAACAAAACAATTGCCTACAGATTGGGAAAGAATCATCACCAACCCTTTATCTGACAGAGGGCTAGTATCCAGTATATATAAAGAACTAAAGAAGCTGAAAAGCAGCAAACCAAGTAATCCAATTAAAAAATGGGGAACAGAGCTAAACAGAGAACTCTCTGTAGAGGAATATCGAAAGGCAGAGAAACACTTAAATGCTCAACGTCATTAGCCATTAGGGAAATGCAAATCAAAATGACCCTGAGATAACACCTTACACCCATCAGAATGGCCAAGATGAAAAACGCAAGTGACACATGCTGGAGAGGTTGTGGAGAAGGGGGATCCCTACTCCACTGCTGGTGGGAATGTAAACTTGTACAACCACTCTGGAAATCAATCTGGTGATCTCAGACAACTAGGAATAGCACTTCCTCAAGATCCAGCCATACCACTCCTAGGCATATATCCAAAAGAGGCTCAAGTACACAATAAGGACATTTGCTCAACTATGTTTGTAGCAGTTTTATTTGTAATAGCCAGAAGCTGGAAACAGCCCAGATGCCCCTCAACTGAAGAATGGATGCAGAAATTGTGGTACATCTACACAATGGAACATTACTCAGCAATGAAAAATAAGGAAATCATGAAATTTGCAGGTAAATGGTGGGACCTGGAAAAAATCATCCTGAGTGAGCTGTCACAGAAGCAGAGAGACACACATGGTATATACTCACTCACATAGACATATAACATAGGATAAACCTGTAAAATCTGTACATCTAAAGAAACTAATCAAAAGACAGGACCCTGACTAAAACGCTCAATCCCCATCCTGAAAGGCAAAGAGGATGAACATCAGAAGAAGAAAACAGGAAACGACCTAGAAACCTGCCACAGAGGGCCTCTGAAAGGCTCTGCAAGGCTTTGCCCTATGGACTATCAAAGCAGATGCTGAGACTTATGGCCAACTGTTAGGCAGAGTGCATGGAATCTTATGTAAAAAGTGGGAAATAGTAAGATCTGGAGTATTTTCTTAATTTAAGAATATATCATGTGGCCTGTGTTATCCTTTGGCATGTGGTCCTGGGGTACATAAGACATGAGGTTGAGTAAACCATAGGGAGCAAGCCAGTAAGCACAGGCTTCCATAGCTGGTGTGTCAGCTCTTGCCTCTAGGCTCTTGTTCCTCTGGAGTTTCTGATTTGGCTCCCCTCACTTATAGACTGTAGTCCAGACATTTAAGCCAAATCAACTCTTTCCTCCTCACCTGCTATTAATGATGGTATTCACCATAGCAACAAAAGACCCTATTCCTACATATACTTTTTAGTTGGCACCTGTCACTCTTTTTCAAAGGGCTTCTTTGGGAAGTTTGTTATTTATTCTAATTAGAACTGCTGAAAGTCCCTGAAGTTGTCAACACTAAGGGTTATAGAACTGATTGAAAAGACTCCTATAAAATGCCTGTAATTGCTGAATCAGTAAAAACAAAAAAATAAAAAAAAACACAAAACAAAACAAAAAAATTGCATCTGCTAAGTCAATCCTGATAGATGTTTTTATAAGACAAGATAATATATGCTCCTTTTATCAAATAAATTCATATGAGTATTTGAGCATAAATTGTGAAGTAAAAAACCTTTACTGTATGAAATAGTTAATTCCACCCCCCTGTGACAAGTTTCCTTAGTGATGTTATTTGTATTCACTATTTTCAAGTTTTTCAGGTACAGACAAGAAACACAGTTTTCACTTGTTTTAGCATATGTGGGAATGAGACCTGCATAAGCCTTGTTTTGGGAAGAAAGAGTATTTGGTTTTACTTAATTCTTTATAAGTACCCTAAGTAGTGATTAGTTATTTACTACTGTTAAGTTTCTATTTACAAAGTATTTAGTCAAATCACTGAGCTCTGGAAGCAGCCCAACACTATTGTCTCTTTAAATCAAAATGATGGACAGAAGAAATGATTAGCACACTTAAAAGAGGATTTATAGCACAAATCTTGGTATTAACGAACCTTGCACAGCAGACTGTGAGGGTATATTTATCTTGAATTATTGATTAGATTATTTTAGTAATACATTATAGTCTGTTGATTATCAAGTATTGTAAATCACTGATCTGAGTTATTGTATATGGCTTTGAATCATTTGGGGGTACAAGATGAGGGACAGATGTGTATGCAAAGGGCTGTGTTTGTCAGTTCATGCCTGAACTTGGAATAAATTCTTAGGGTGAGATCACTTTTAGTAGCTGCAGGAAGTCAGTTTACAACTAAATTTAATCAGAGCCATTGTTCTTTATGGCTATTCTATTTCATAAAGTATGTTCCTGACAGAACCTTTTTCCCTTCCTGTTCTGTGGATGGACTCCTAGGAAATAAATTACCTTCTGGTGATTGTTCAAAAAACCTGGCATCATTTGTCAAAAGTTTGGAGTAACATATGGCTCTTTTAAATTTATTTCTTGAAAAATTGTGATTGTGATCAATTACATATTACCATATGTAATTGGGTTTTTCCTTTGTTTTTTAAAGATTTTGTTATTTTTAATTATGTGTGTTCATCCGTAAGTGCATATGTGCATGTAAGTACAGGTACCCAAGGAGGCCAGAGACATCAGATCTCCAGTAGTTGGAAGTAGGGATAGTTGTAAGTCATTTTTCACATGGATGCTAGGAATAGACTGAGCCATTTTAAAGAGTCATAAGGCAGCCCCTGTCTGGCTTTTCATACACACATATACAAGTCATTTACATGTGTGCTTGCAATCACTCATTTAGGTACTTCCCCTGTGATTTTCTGTTTATTAAAATTGGAGGTTTATACTGATGGACAGAGATCCAGAAAAAATAATCATAATCCTAGTGTAGATGTCATTCTGTTTAGCAACATATCATCATAAGGCATGAAATTTGAGTTGATGACCAAGTTGCACCCAAACCAGCAATGATGTTCCTATTCTCAGGAGACAGAAAATTGACAGGTGGAATTCAGTTTACTCTGTGGCTCATTATTAATTTTATGGAAAAATATCCCAACAACACTACACTAAGGTGAGCCCCAAGATACCACTGCAATCTAAGGTAGTGATCCCTGAGGTTTGTGTGTTTGTTTGTTTGTTTGTTTGGTTTGTTTGTTTTTTTTTTTGAGCTGTTGTCCTTCTGAACTTCAGTTTTGCCTCTGTAGCAAGGATACTCGACAAAGTGCTACAGAATCCCTAGGGACATCTAAAGTAAAACAGAAAACAGGCGTTGGAGAGATAGCTTGGCAGTTAAGACCTCTGCCTGTTCTTCCAGAGGACCGTGGTTCAGTCCCATAACCTACATAGCAGCTCACAACTGCCTGTAACTCCAGTTCCAGGTGATTCAGCAACATATTCTGGCTTCTCCAGGTACTGCGTGCAGGTGGTTCCCAAAATACATGCAAGCAAGACACTTATATCTATAAAATAAAAATAAATCTTTTTCTGTAAAATAAAACAGAACATATGTTACCACTATAGGAATAAGTTCATTGTGTGAATATATAATAGGTTTCCAAATGTGGTGAGATGGGAGGGACAGGAATGATGAGAGGAGTAGACCCAGGGCTGTACGGCACCTGGGGTGGGGGCGGGGGGCAGATTATGACAACTTACTATAAATCTCAAATCACCAGAAGACAGAACCTCAAAGAGAAGCTAGTTATCCAGATTTGGTCATTGCCAGCTATATGTGTATGTGGAATTATAATATGCTATACTCCATAAATATGGACACTTACTATGTCCTGATTTTTTGTTTTACTGTCAAACTATTCTGTACCCTCTTAAGTAGGCTTGCATGTGCACTTGTAAATTGAGATTAGTGGTGCTTTTCTTGAACTACAGGGAAGGTGACATTGGCCCACTCTGTAACAGGGCTTAGTCCCTGGAGCACATCACTTCTGCAGGGCATTACGTGGGGCTCTTGACTGCAGGTATGCTATATTTACAATCAGGTCCACATAAGGACAGGATAGTTTAACATTAGAACGTTTCAGAAACAATTATTCAAGTCCTTGTATCGTTTTAATATCAATTGTTAATTCAGTCTACTAGCTGAAAAACACTGTGATACCTCCACATATCAAGGAATGTAGGGGGTTTAAACTAAACACTGTTTAATTTCTAAAACCATTTTTTCTTTTCTTCAACTGTCGATAGTATTAACTTTCCTTTTAAAACTTAACTTCAATGTGTATCTCCCCAGAAACATTTACTGATAAACTCCCTATCTCATTGATCCAAATTCGGGGATGGAGGAAGGGAGAGATCTTCCCTAATCATCCTTCACCATGATGCCTCATAAGGTTGAAATTATCCATACTGCTTTACTTAACCGATAGTTTCCTTGTTTTATTTATCTTTAAAATAATCTTAGCAGCCAGGAGCAGATGATATAAATAGCAGTTAGTTATCCAATACCAAATAGTCAGCACTGGAAATCTACTTACAAGTAATATTATACAGACTGAGCTGGTTGTGTTTAGGTGTATATATTTATGTACGTGTGTGTGTGTGTGTGTGTGTGTGTGTGTGTAAAACAAGTGATGAAAAAGTAGGCTATGAATTTGAAAGCAAGCATGGATAGGTTATGTAAAAGGGTTTGGAAGGAGGAAAGGGAAGGGAAAAATGATATATTCTAATCCCCCAAAAAAAATGAATGAAAAAAAATTTAAAGATTCTTAACATATATTCAATCATTAAGATTGACTGAACGAGAGGCTGACTCAGGAGAAACATATGGCTTACACGGAGTAAGCTTTTCAAAGAAGAGTCTCATGTGTCTTAGTGGCTATATTCAACATTTTGACATTTCAACGCACAGCCTAAAAGGAAACTAACAATTCTTTCTTGTCTTTTTTCTTTGTTTTTTTTTTTTTTTTTTTTTTTTTTGATAAGTGTAATGGCGGGGTGGTTCAAAAGATGCCTTGGATAGTACTGTTATCTGATAAGATGAAGCCATAAGCCTTAAAGCTGCACAAGGAAATTAAGACACTGCTTTGGCTGATTGGGGTTTCTTATGAGATTCTTGGGAACCTAGAGTTTTCTAGCTAAGAGGAGAAAGGACTAGCTTGTTGAATTTCTATTTTAAATTTTTTGTTTGAATCATCTCTGTATAAAAGGAATCTTGTCAACTTCTAAAGTAAATTTTATTAATTGTGCCTGAATTCTCAACTATCTTCCAGAGAGGGGCTCCATGAGAAGTTGTTTTGTCTTCGGGTGTCTCCATAAATTTCCCTCTGTAGGGAGATTAGAAGATGAATATAGAAAACATGTAGGATTTTTAATGACCTGGAGAGCTGAACCACAGCTGTGCTTGCATTATGAGAACTGGAAAAGTTCTTAGACTGAGAGGAACTGGCATTCAGAACTGTACTTGAATTCTCTTCTGTCTCTCCTTTCTTAGACAGGATCACAACTTCAGCAGAGCTGAGGTTCTGAGGGCACATCTGCCTCTGTTTTTCTTTCTATTGTTGCAGCTTGGTGGAGTTTTTAGTTTGTTTTTCTGGAGAGAGTTGTAACTTCCTTTTATACTTAAGGCATGTAAGTTTCTCAGCACATCAAGAAGGACAGCCAAATAAAACATAGAGAACAACAATTGGGCAATGTGCAGAGAGTGAGAGACTTTGGAACATTCAGGTCTAAATGGGATGTCTTCATCAAACCCCACCTGTCAGGGCTCAGAGAGGTACTGAAGGGGATAGATGACACTAAGGTAGCATTGTCTTCCAGACACAGTAGGACTGATACACATAGGAACTCACACCCACAGGGCTGCACAGGGTCAAGCCACATGGTGTCCCAGTGCTGAAATGGGAAGTGGATATGTTTTTCAGTTCCTAACCAAAAAGCGGACTCCACCTGACAAAGGCATGCAAAGGAAAAATTAATTTTCTCCAATGGAATCTCAGTGGGTATACAAATCTTGACATAGAATCTATATCTCTTGTCTGAAAGGGAACAAGAGATAACTTTATGCTGGAGCCATTTTGAGTGTCCATAGCGCAGGAACATAGATCTATATCCCAATTTTGATGTTCCAGTATGGAAGCTATTTCACAAATGGATTGAATCAAAGCAGGTAGTTGCCTGCTAAGTTAATAGATTACAAAATGTTTTTATCTTTGTCACAAGGTGTTACACAGGAGGGCAAGGAATGCCTGTTCCAGAGAGCCAGAACTTAGACAAGATAAGGTAATTAGCCTTTGGACCTACAACAGTTCAATCTCTCTACAGTACTGATATGCTCATTAGCCAATAAATCTGTGTGTGTGTGTGTGTGTGTGTGTGTGTGTGTGTCTCCTCCAGTATCTCGATTTCCCACAAATGTCTATCCATGTCACCTTGGCTCTCAGTGCTAAACCCTAAGACAGTTTATAGCCTTTGTTTTTCTTATTTCTCCCTCTGTACTCACTGCTCTAACTTAATAGTGTCTTACTGTGATAAGGAATACTTTGATTAGGATTTTGTTATCTTTTTTTCTATATCTTATATCTTAAATTTAAATATCTTTAAATTTTATTTTTAATTAGCATACTAGCTCATTAAATACCATAAGACATTTTTCAAACAATGTTTTAGTACATTCTCTTTCCCCTTTTTCCTTCACTCCATGGTATCTTCCTGATTTGCCATTGTAACCTCTCTCAAAATCCCTTTGCCTCTTTCATGTCACATGTATCCTTTAGTCCTTGGGTTTTAATCTCCTTTCAATTCATCTAGGCTTTATCCACATTTACATCTATGTATGTACACAAATGTATACATTAAAGGATAGGATCTAAATGTGAGGGTACATATGCCTTCCTATCTTCAGATCATTTTGCTCAATGTTATGCTTTTCATATCTATCCATCTTTCATTTTATTAAACTACTTTTGAAGTCATTATACTGTGACATTAATCTTGATTGTCAACTTGATGAGATTTAGACTCACCATAGAAATTAATGTCTAGGCATGCCTGTGAGGGATTATCTAGATTAGATTATGATCAAGATTAAGTTAATTGTAGAAATATCTGCATTAGGTATAAGAGGAATTGTCCTATGTGCTAAATTCCTGGACTGAAGGAAAAGAAGGAAGAATGCTATGCAAAAACATCAGTTGTTCTGTTTCTTGATCACAGATACAGGATTCCCGGTTCCTTCAACCTCTGGCTGCCATGATTTGAGCTAAATTCAACCCTTCCTTCCTTAAGCTGCTTTTGTCAGATATTTTGTTACAGAAACAACTAACTAACACATAGAGGAAATGATGGGTTTCATCATGGCATCTTCATACATATATACCATTATACCTTGTTTGTATTCACTGCTCTTCTCCATTACCTTCCTTCCTTTAATTTCTGTCCTTTATTCTTCCCTTAAGCTGACTCCTTTCTTCTTTGTTATTACATGTATTACACTGCCTTCATTTTCCCACCTCTCTTAAGATCACTTACTACCTTCTCATGATCCTTATGCTTTTTCTTTGGACCCACAAACATATTAAGTATTCAGATAATTTTAAATTTATGTTCTGCATATGCGAGAAAACATGGCATTTGTTTTTCTGCATCTGGCTTATTGCACTAAAAATTATCAGTTTCATCTATTTTCATGAAATGTCATCCTTTCATTTTCTTTATGGCTGATCAGAATTCCATTGTGGAAATTCAGCATATGTTCCTTATCTTTTCATCTGCTGAGGGGCATCTAAGCTGGTTCTGTGAGTAGTCTGTTTTAGGTGCAACATGGATGTGCAGGTCCATCTCTGTGGGACTTTGCCTTCAGTCTTTGGGTATGTACCCAAGAGTTTGTAGCTGGATCGTATGGCAGTTCTATTTTATTTCTACAAGGAACTTCCATATTGTTTTCCATTGTGTTGTGCAAGTGACAAATTGAATAGGTAGATCTTAAGAAATACAAATGTACAATAAATCCGTAAAGGTGTTCAACATCCTTAGCTATAAACGAAATAAATATTCAAACTGCTTCCAAGTTCCATCTCACCCCATTCGTGGCTGGGGTGATCAAGACAGAAAGTGACAACAGTGTTGGACAGATGCAGAAGGTGAAGCTTGTTTTCAGGGTTAGGGGATATTCTTTTGCTTTAATGATAGTGAAAGGGAATGAAGTAGCCACCTGCCGTCGTAAAAGTAGTACAAATAATCCTCCTGCCTTCTGGGAAATGAGTCTTCCACAGTTTTAAAAGAATATTTGGACAGGACTAATTGGTCTTGATCAGTGGGCCCAGAAAGACACAAATTTGAATGGAGAGGGGCAGGGGACCTAGGAAGAGTTGTGGGAAGTAGGATTATATGATCAAAACACATTATATGCAATTCTCAAAGAATTATTTTAGAAGTGTATTAGAGGTGTAATGATGCCCTAATTTTATAAAAGGGTATTGTTAATCAGAAAAGCAGCTCTATTGTTATTTTGCATGTTTTCCTAAGTAAAATTATTTATAGTTTTAATCACCTGATGTATAAATGCCTCTGATGCTTTGTTCAAAAAATAAAAAAACTAAAAAAAAAAATCTTTGATTTAAATTCTTTTAATGAAATAATACTAAGGCAAAATTATATGGTATGAATTATATGGTACTCAGCCTAGATCTAGTAGTAATTAAGGAAAGAAAACTATTTTCTATCACTTTTTAAATAATCATTTATCATTTTACACATATGAGTGTTTCACCGGCAGATATGTTTGTGCATCATGTGTGTGCCTGGCATCCTCAGAGGTCAGAAGAGGGTATCAGATCTCCTGGAGTTACCGAAGGCAGTAAGCTGCCAGGAGCAGAACCCAGGTCCCCTGCAACAGAAGCAAGTGCTCTTAACTGCTGAGCCATCTTTTCAGCCCCGATTTTACATTTTTATATGTAAAAATATTTTTAGACTATAAGCCAGAGCTTTGCTTTAATAGTACAGTGACAATCTTTAAAAAAAAAAAAAAAAAAAAAAACAACTTAAGATGAAAATTTTATAGAGTTTTAAATTTTCATTAAAAAACAAGCAAGCAATCAGCTTTATAAACAAAAAGAACAGAAAAGAAGTTTTCTGAGTTCTGGCAAATTGACTAAAACAGCAGCTGAGCTTGGCAGCTCCAGTGCAGTTTGCTTTGTGCGATCATCATTCTTTCACTTCATGTGAAATCTACTTATTTATCACTGTGGCCTCTAGTGTGTATTCAATTTCTTCCTGCCTGGCTGTACATTAGTTGGTTATTAGTGACTGGAGAGCAGTTCCCTCCGTTAGGAACAAGAAAAACAACTGCAGTTTCTGTCATCTTAGCATTTTATCAGTCAGTGAAGAGAACAGTCTCACATAATATAGTGGTCTGATGATTCCTGTTAGCAGTAATCAGGCTTTCAGAGAGAGTTCTTCCTGTGGCATTAGCACTCTAAAGCTTTGTTTGGTGGGAAGTGGCTTTCCATTATGCTAATGCTGTGATGCTTTTCTTAGGAAAGAGTCAAGTTAGCACACCTAGGAGCAAAGGTAAGCAAGGAAAGTCACATGACCAAAGACTTAACTAGACTATTCTATGAGCTGAAAGCCCTCTGAACTGCTTTTGTTGTTGTTGTTGTTTTGTTTTTGTTTTTAGGGTTTTCTGTTAGAGAGTCCCATTATGTAGATGGCCTGGTTAGTTTTTCGTATCTATTTGACAGCCTAGACTCACCTAGGAAGAGGGATCCTCACAAAATGATTATGTTATTATATATGATTATGTTATAAAGATTATGTTAAAAATAATTATGTTATAAAGATTATATGACATAATCTTTATGTTTATGTCTTTTGGTCGTGACCATCCTCCAGCCTGAGTCTGACTTTAGGGACTGCAGTCACCATGCATCTCAGCAAAATTACATTATCCAGAGATTCCCAGAGTGTTAGAGATCCTTCTGTCAGGAGATCGAAACAAACAAACTAAACTGAAATATGCACTGCTTCTTATATTACAATATCATAGTTTGGTGAGAGTTTTAATAATGTTTATGACATCTGGGTGGGTTTTATATGTTTACAGCTGAAATGACTGAACAGTTACGCACCAAATCTTTCTCATTCTCCAACCTTCAGTAGGCTTGCCTAAGTTGTTCTCAGGGCTAGAGAGATTGCTCCAGGGGTAAAGGGAAGCCTGTTCCTCCATGTGAGGCCTAGGACACTTCATGCCTCCCATACCATTACTGCTGCTGCTTTCTGTTGTGATGGCCACAAGTATGAATTTCAGTGGTTCAGAAGTAAGCTTACATAGCATCATTTGAAGATTAAGAAAAGAAGTGTGCCATCACATAACCAAGTATGTTGGGGAGAAATAATGGATAACTTGGCCAATAACCTATATGAGATGGAAAGATGGGAACTTACTAGAATGGGATGGGTTGTACATGTGGGTTGATTTTGAAAGACCTTTGGGAGGAATATTACCGATTGTGAGTCAGAGCCGAAAAACACCGAAGGATGCGGGGCAGCAGAATGGCAGCAGCTGTCTTATTAGGGTTGTGCCACAGCAAAAGAGCTGAGGGGACACAGATTTTGAGAAGGAACCCATAGAATTGGTGGGACAATAAGTTATTAAAAAAAAAAAAAAAGCAAAGAAATCCAAGGATGACCATAAGATTTTGTGGAAGAAATTAATTTTCACTAGGTGACTTTGGTGAGGCTAAAAAGGGAGACTTTTGATTGGGGTAGAACTCTGCTACAAGACTGTGTAAGCATGAGCAGGTGGCTGGACACTTGTTATGAGCTCAGCAGAGGTGTAAGATTGCAGCTTGAATGTATGGCATATAAGGCAACAGAATTTAGTTGAATAACCAGTAAGTGCAGAAAGAAGAGAGAGCAGCCAGTGACTGAGCTGGGGTAGTGGGCACATGTTCAGACTCTGATAGAATTAGAAGATAGCAAAGAGACAGTAGGAATAAACAATGAACCCAGAACGGGGAGCCTTTAAATGAATAATAGAGAACCAAGAAATAGGGAGTGGCCAGTTATGTTATCTCCTTCCAATGACTAAAGTAACATGGGGGAGTTGATGATTAGATTGACCAACATAAAATTTTGGAGATCGAAAATGCAATGTATATATGTATATGTACATAGGTTTTATACATATTGAGATACTTAAATTCATGGTTTTGGTATTATATCTTTTTTAATTTTTGAAAATTATTTATTTTATTATGAGTGTTCTACTGAATGTACATCTGCATGACAGAAGAGGGCATCAGACCCCATTATAGATAGTTGTGAAGTGCCATGTGGTTTCTGGTTATTTCACTCAACATTTCTGGAAGAGCAGCCATACTCTTAATTACTAAGTTGTCTCTCCAGACCTGTGTCGGATATCTTATACATTTTACTTTCCTGTTTGATTTTAGGTCTGTTTGAGATGCTGCTTGAACAAGGACACTCAGTGTTTGTCTTTTGTAGTTTCTTCATGTGTCTTCCAAATATTGTTTTAAATATCATCAGTAATTGGTAATACAGTGATCATAGTGTTTCATGGGTCTATGCTAAGCCCTTACCATTTGACCTCATTCCTTGGGACTCCTCTAATATGGCTGTTTGTGTAGAGCTGCGGAGCTCTGCCCAAACTTGGCATCATTCCCTTAGGACCACGCACCATTGTTCATATAAAGGGCTGGAGGCAAGGGGATAGCCACAAGCTGGCAGCAACAGAAGCTTCTCAGTGCCTCCACTGCTAATACACTTGTCTTATAGGATAGGGTAAGACTTGGAGGCTTTCTTTCCTGGTCCTTTTCTTAAAGAAAGCTGTGGAGGGAAAAGACAGAGTCAAAATTAAAAATTCTGCTAGCAGACACTGGAGGTGGGCAGATTGCTGCCTCTTTGTTCCAGAAAAGTTGGGAGGAGCAAACAACCTATTAGTGACCCTAATGGCATTTATCACCGGCTGTACTTATTGAATTCTGTGTATTATGTCTCACCTGAATCACAGAGGGAAGCATAGAACAAATAAATTACACAAAGTAATTCACTGTCCGTGAGCCAGTCTTTTATATTTGCTAAGGTGAAGGATGGCATTAACCTATATGTGTGCTTCTGGCTCTTTCATGTTCATAAATAAGAGATGGAACCTTATTTGCACTGTATTGGGCTTCTCCCAACTTTTCTTATCACATGGTGCTTTCTGGTGCCATACCAACCTTCTCTATTCCCAACACCACTTCCTGCCAGGAAATAACCCCATAGTTTACATTCCATTCCATCAGCTGCTATCATCCTCTCCTTACACTTTCTAGGTACATTTGGAAAGTAAGTGCTTTGGGTAGAGTGAAGAGAGGGAAATGAACTAATATTAAAGAAGAGCAATTTTCCGGCAGAACTTTCATTGTGTGATGAATGCTAAGCCCCACTGTGGGTGTAAGAGAAGCTGTGAAGCTTCTCCTCATTAGAAATTGTCATATGTGCATATAAGTGGGTGACTGATACATCAGTACCTTATCCCATTCCTGGGTGTTATAGCAGATGTTGTAAGCCAGGCAGCTTCTAAACAACAGGATTGATTTCTCATACTTGCACAGAATGTGAAGTTCAGTCAGGAAGTTCCAGCAGACTCCTTAGGTGTTGAGGGATCTTGCCTAGTATATAGAATGCCTTCTTTGTGTTTCCTTTATAGTGAAAGGAACACTTGGTCCTTCTGGGCCTCTTTTGTAAGGCTCATAAACCCATTCATGGTTTACCTAATCACCTCCATATAACCACACCCCACTTTTGAATGCCAGCACATCAAGGATTGGGTTTTGACATAGGAATTTTGATGGGACATCAATATTCAGGCTGTAACCCACGAGGTCTCAGCAGTCAGGATGTCTACCCTGCCTGTGTCCTTCATCTCGTTTCCTAACCCCACTTTCTCCTCATCTCTCTGTAGGCTTCATTGCCAGCTTGTAGGTCATATATATGTATTTTTAAACATTTATGTCAGAACCTCACTGATTTAATGTTTTGTGCAGTGTCAGTGCTCACAAATCCCTTCTTTCTCACTTACATGGCTCTGCAAAGCCTGGCCCATGGCACGTGTGCTCACTATTGAGCTTTGCTCCTCTAGCAACTGTCCTAACCAGCGTCTTGATGTTCTGGCATATTCTTTTTGTTTTATTAATTATACTTTATTCACTTTGTATCCTCCCATAAGCCCCTCCCTCCTCCCCTCCCAGATCCCACCTTCCTTCCCTCTTCTTCACGCATGCCCCTCCCCAAGTCCACTGATATGGGAGGTTCTCCTCTCCTTCCTTCTGATCTTAGTCTACCAGATCACATCAGGAGTGGCTGCATTGTCTCCCTCTGTGGCCTGGTAAGGCTGCTCCCCCCTCTGGGGGAGGTGATCAAAGAGCAGGCCAATCAGATTATGTCAGAGGCAGTCCCTCTTCCCATTACTATGTAACCCACTTGGACACTGACCTGCCATGGGCTACATCTGTGCAGGGGTTCTAGGTTATCTCCATGAATAGTCCTTGGTTGGAGTATGAGTCTCTGGGAAGTTTCCTGTGTTCAAATTTTCTGGTTCTGTTGCTCTCCTTGTGAGGTTCCCGTCCTTTACAGCTCTTATTATTTCCCACTTCTTACATAAGATTCCATGCACTCTGCCCAACAGTTGGCCATAGGTCTAAGCGTCTGCTTTGATAGTCTGTAGGGCAGAGGCTTTTGGAGACCCTCTGTGGCAGGTTCCTAGGTTGTTTCCTGTTTTCTTCTTCTTCTGGCATATTCTTTGTAAACAGCTGATAAGCTGAATTGAGTGTCCTCTATGCATAAAACGTTTCAAGTCTGCCCTCTCCTCACTTGTAAATCCATGTTTAAAACTTTGAGCTGAAATTGAGCATTGACATGTCCTATACCCTTAGACTCAAACTGTCTAAGGCTTCCTAGTCCAGAAGTAGCAAGATAGAATCTAAACTGTAAGAGCTGATATTTGAGTATTGTTTTAGCTGTTTCAGGTTTTAAATGTGTATTTCTATTGTGGAAAATGTAGAGAAAGATTATTTAAAAGGCAGTTTAACAGCCAGGAGGATGCTCTGTACAGAGTCTATTTAATATAAATAGTTGGTGCTGGCTTATTGGTATGTTTTTATTATATCATTTTACCTTGTGTATAGAAAAGTAATTGTACATCTTAAATAATTGGCAACCCACTCTCCAGCTCTTACTCTGATTTTGGACAAAATTCAACCAAATCTGAGCAAATGATAATGAGCCTGCTACAAACAGCCTCTAGTACAGATGTTGTAAGAATAAAATTACTACAGTTTGTATGCTTAAGTTGTACAACCAATAAGCTTTGTTTTTAGAAATGCGGTGAGCACTGGAAACACAGTAGATGCTTTCAGACAAAGCTTGCTAGGTTGTTTGTCATACATAAGAATTCACCTAAATGCGTTGCTTATTATCTTATGTATAACATATAATTGAATGTACATCCTATATTTGGTGTCCAGATCTGCAGTATATGCTACAAATTTCATTCCTGTCGCTGCTCCACGCCTTGCCTTCCTCTTTCACTGTTTCTGCAGCAAAGAAGATAATATGTTTTAAGTAGAGTTGATAATAAATTTAAAAGTTGCCTTTCTTCCAAAACACTTTGCCTAAGGTTTTCTGTTGAATTATCTTTTCTTTCTTCTGTGCCATCATTCTTTGTTCCAGCCAGGAGAATCAGCAGCAGAAAAGCTGATTATCTTGAGTAAATGTAATCTTATCCCCAGACACTACCTACCACTGACTTCCTAGCAAAGCTGTAAGCAGACACTGCTTATGCCTTCATGCCTAGAAAACTCGTTCTCAGATGTCGTGAAGGTCAGCAGCAACACGCTACAGGAGCCCTTTAATAATCACCTGGCAGCCCTGGGAAGGCAGAAAGCCACTTCTGACAGAGCATGCCATGCTTGGCCTAAGAATGCCTTATCAGACAGCATGCTGTATATGAAAATATTTGATTAAGTACATCATTAGGAAGTCAGTATTAAATATCATTTCAAACAGTAATTGATCTTTTTGTAACATTTGGGGTGCTGACTCGTGTTTAAAATTATAATGTAAACCCATGAGGAAGCTCTCCTAAAATGTATGTTTTTAACTGTGTGTTGGATATAATTTCAGCAGTGAGGAGTCTGAGGTGGGCAACAAAGTTCAAGGTCAGCTCTAGCTATGGATAGACACCCTGTTTCAAAACACTAAGTTTGGAGGGAAGCATCTTCTTTTCAAAGTTTATTATTTCTCCACAGTATAAAATATTTTAAAATTACTCATATGTTTACTGTTAAATATACGTTATGAAAAATATATAACCTAGAGGGGTGAGAGGCATGTCCCTGTTGGTAAAGTGCTTGCTGTGTGAGCATTGGGCCATTAATATATATCCCCAGCATCCATGAAAAATGCCTGGTCTGGCGATATGTGTCTGTCGCTTTTGCTCTGAGGAAGGGGCGTTAGACCGAACCCTGCAGCCTCACCTAATCATTAGCCAGAGGTTCAGTGAGAGAGCCTGTCTTTAAAAAGCTACATGTGCAGTGGTAAAGAAAAACAGCCGATGTCTTCATATGCACATTACTCGAGTAGTACAGGCACACATGCGCACACACATATGTCCATACAGACACATACAAACTCTCTTTCACAAAGGTGTACATGTACACAAACATGCCATATTTATAACTAAACACATGGAAATGGAAATTCTCAGCTTAGTGATGTGACTGGCTTTAATGAATCTATTTTTATTAGGTATATAAATGGGCATTTTAACATCTCAAGTAATTTGTTCTCTTGGTAGTCATAGACCGACCCAGGGAGTACTATTACAGGTGAATACTTTGAGAAAGGAAAAAATTCGTGTGATAAAGAACATATGTGTTGCGTTATGATTTCAGTCCCATCCAGTCCACTCAGTTTTACTTTACGGACTAGCATAGAGATTGGCAAACTAGCTAATAGTTTTTCTGGAACACTGCCATGCTCATTGTTTTCCTGTTTTCTGGCTACTTTCATGCTAGTTTGGGAAAGTAAATTAGATGTGACTGAAACCACGTAACCCTCAGAACCTAAAATATTGACTCTCACTCTCAGAAGAGTAATTGCTGAGAGTAATTGCTAAGCTACACGAAGCTTAGTGTGTAGTCTAGATTCATGAATTTCCTATGCATTTGCAAAGGACTATGTGATCCTACCTGTGAGGCCAGTGGTTCCTAAGAAGGTGGGAGGCAGAGTAGAGGCTGGACAGCACCAGGACACAGAGCTGAGAACCCTGTTTCTGGAATGCTAGGTTGGCTGAAGGAGGGAAGAGACACACCCTGCTAAGAGTGCTTTCCTACCCAGTTCTTATGACTGTGTAGCTCCCCCTCAGGAGGGGAAACCCTGTTCCAGTATCGTGTCTGAGGGAGAAAAGTCCTGCCACACCTGTCCACAAGGAAACCACTGAAAAACAGTATAGAACAGATTGCAGGTCATTAAGCAGCAAGGTCAGATATTAACACTACTGTTGCCATGCACACCTGTCTCCAACCCTGAACATCTCCGTCTCCAAATGTCAGTCTAGCCTTCAACCTCTGGGAGGAGCCACTTTCTTCCCTTTGCAAAGTTCCCTGTCACCTCTGCTTATATTCCTTTAACCACACAGTATCCAGTAAAACCTAAGGCTTCCTGATGGCTCCTACTCTGCCAGGAAACAACTGCAGAAGGTGGATCATTTCCCTTTTTAATAAATTGACTGTCCAGATCTGTGATGTGGAAAAATGGATAATAAAGGCAAAACATGAAAGGGAATGCCCTCTCTGTAGGAACACAGAGATTTTGTCTCAAACAAGGTGAAAAGGCATGGACTATCACCTCAAGTTTTCCCTTTGACCTCCACATAGTGTGAAGCTACATGTGTGTGCTTGCACACACACATGAAAAACTCCTACCAAATATAGGAAGTTATGTCATGCCGTAAGCATTAGAGCCCAACCTGTGATATCTACCATAGACCCCTGAACCATGCCCCTAGTACCATGGCACCCTACACAAGTGGCCTGTTCTCAGTGGTACAGCCCACACTGCAAAGTCACTGCTAAGCAAGATGGCCACACATACACCCAGATACAGTGAGCAAATTCCCATCTCAGAGGCTGAAGAAAGGAGTCTGTATGTTATTTTTCTTAATTTATCCTCTGCCTCTTTTCTCTTTCATCCTTTCTTTTTCTTATGCATCTGTCCCCCTCTCCTGCTGTTTTCTTCTCCTCATCTTCCCCTTAGTGTGTAATTGTCAGCATCAATGTGCTTGTTGCTTTGAGGGACACCAAGCTTGGTTATTCAAAGGCTTATCCTCTAACAGAAGCTAAGTGACACCTAGAGAATTGTTACCTATGAAAACACAAAGTAAGAGACTTCATGCTGTTTGAGTATTAAGAGAGGTGTAGCATTTTTCCTTGGAGGCAGAAAGCAGGGAGGTGTTGGTGGAAGAATAGCTCCCTGAATAGCTACCAGGAAAGAAGTATTAAAAGATTGTATTTCCTCATATCATGTTAAGTTATATTTTCTAAATATATTAGCCTCCTTGCTAATTACATGTGATAAGCCATTAGCCCATTAATTTTTTTCAGCCTTTTTGGACTCCTCTTTGTTCCTGACAAGTGATATGTGATAAGATAAAATGTAGGTATCAAAGGAGTCCCCTTAGTTTGATTGGGTGAATTGTGTTAAATTTTAAACATGTTTTAATATTAATATGTCATCCACTGTAGACTGAAAATAAAAGTATCTTGTTTGTATCCACATCTAGAGTAGGCAGATGGGGACAGGGCTACTCAAGTAGGGCTACACAAGTCTCTATCCCTGCAGTCAGCAGCTATGTGTAGTCAGTCTAAAAATAATCTTCTTGTGTAAACCGTCATTTATATCTTAACTCCTCTACATCTGTGAAGTGTCATTCCTAAGGATGCCTTCAGCATGCCCAAATGCCATGGAAACAGGCAGAGAAGAATATGTGCAATGGGCTTTCAATTGCAGTGTAGAAATTAAGGAAGTTCCATATACTGTATTTTATGATGGAAACTTAGAATAATCTTAGTCACTTTAGCATGAATGCCATGTTATTTTGGGGAGGTGTCTTCTTAGAAATAATCATTGGTTTAATAGAAATGTGTTGTATATGTTACATGAAGGTAATTATATTAAAAAGTAACTAAAGTTGGTTATTATTTATCTATATAATTTTTCTGTTAATATTTTATATAAAGTAGAAATGAATTTAAATGGTTGCTTTCTTATATTTTTTTTTTGAGAAAGATAAAAGGAAATCTAATTGTCTTTTGAAGATGATCTATCCCATGGGACAGATACTCAGCTGCCTGGGTGTATCAGCTTTTATTTTTCATTTTCATTTATTATCAAAATCAATATGCTATTTGGAAACTGCCAAATTGCTTCTAGATATCTAAGGGACTACAGTCTGGAGAGTAATACAAAGTGAGTCTCATTAGGAAGTTTGCTTGAACCAGATGGTATGGATGGGAGCCCTTAATGGAAGTGGCTTTCCTGCACAGTGGTCATACATTCACCTGGTTTGATTTCAGCTTTGCAGAGATAATGGGAAAATTGGGGAAATGATTCCTTTTACCCCTTCCAGAGCTAATACTCTGTAGTCCAAAAAGTATTTAATTTGCATATGGCAAAATAGTGTCTATTGGAATTTTTTTTAAAAGCAACTTGGAAAGTGTGTGAGTTAACTTAACCAGAAAAAAAAGTAAAGAAAACAGTGAAATAATAGATACAGTGCACAAAGAAGTTTTGTGAAAGAGAAATTATTAGAAGCCATTTGAAAGAATACAAGGCCACTTAAAACCTAAATCTGTTTCATTTCTTGTTCTACCTCATCTTGAAGCAACCTAAAGTCTGTTGCATGCAGTCATGCAGTTCATGAATGAATAATAAACAGAAATTATTGATTCTCATGCACCCACATTATAAGTGTGGTTCAAATTATTGGTTTTTATTTGCTTATTGTTATTGAGGATTGAACAAGTAGTCTATCATTAAGCCATAGCGGCAGCTGTTGGATTTGTGGCAGCATCTCCTTCTGTAACACACTGTAATCCCAGTCTTCCTACCTAGGCTCCCATTCCTGAGCTTCAAGCATGTCCCATCATGTAGACCACTATGTGGACCACATCTTTGCCATACACCTTCCTCTTATCATGTAGTCATAGGAAGTTGTATGATTTAAGGGCAAAATGACCCAAACCATCTCAGTCAGATTAGATTTAATCTAAGAAACAATGTTTTTAGTTTAATTAAGAGATACAAAATAATATAAGAAACAAGGCTGGCTTACTTTCTCATATCCATCTTTCCTGATTCTATCTTGAATACACATTTGAGGTGTTCTGAGTTAAATTTCTTACTATGCAATATGCAATTGCTCTGTCAATAAACCACTGTCCATGTGATGAGAGCCAGGTCAGTTGCCTACTGGTGGTAGTTGCATGCACATGGGTCAAGAAAATAAAGCATGGTTTTATTTTTCCACCCATTAAGTGGAAAAAGGCAGCTGTGTCCTTTGCCCCTGGGGAAGATCTCCTTGAAAATTCTATCAATCTGCCCATGATCCTTTGGTTTTTGAGTAGCATCTCTGCAGAGCCAGAAGACCTCTGAGGTCTTTGCTATTGTGACCTAGACTGAGCTCACAATGCTGGGGCTTCCTTTCATATAGATACATGTATGTCATATAGATACATGCAGTATCTCTAGTGTAAGCCAGTGCTATACACTGTTATTATTTCTTTGACTGTGTTACATAATTAAATAAGTGTGTACTGATCTAATTCTCCTGTTATGTGAATAGTTGAGTGTAATGAGAATTGTGTAATTTTGCATTCTTTAAAAAGACACACACGGTATATGCTCACTCACATAGACATATAATATAGGATAAACCTACTAAAAACTGTACACCTAAAGAAACTAATCAAGAGGAAGGACTCTGGCTAAAATGCTCAATCCCCATCCTGAAAGGCAAAGAGGATGGACACCAGAAGAAGAAGAAAACAGGAAACAAGTTAGGAGCCTCCCACAGAGGGCCTCTGAAAGGCTCTTCCTTGCAGACTATCAAAGCAGATATTAAGAATTATGGCCAAACTTTGGGCAGAATGCAGGGAATCTTATGAAAGAAGTGGGAAATAATTGTTAGATCTGGAGAGGACAGTAACTCCACAAGGAGAGCAACAGAACCAAAAAATTTGAGCACAGGGGTCTTTCCTGAGACTCATACTCCAACCAGGTACCATGCATGGAGATAACCTAGAACCCCTGCACAGATGCAGCCCATGGCAGTTCAGTGTCCAAGTGGGTTCCATAGTAATGGGAACAAGGACTGCTTCTGACATGAACTGATTGGCCTGCTCTTTGATCACCTCCCCCCTGAGGGAGGAGCACCCTTACCAGGCCACAGAAGAAGACAATGCAGCTACTCCTGATGAGACCTAACAGACTAGGATCAGAAAGAAGAAAAAGAAACCCTCCCCTACCAGTGGACTTGGGGTAGGGGAGTGTATGGAGAAGGGGGAGAAAGGGAAGGGTTGGGAGGGGAGGAGGGAGGGAACTAGAGGGGGGATACAAAGTAAATAAAGTATAATTTAAACAAAAAGAAAGAAAATGACCACTGTAACAAAACCAATTTATAGATTCAATAAAATTCCAATCAGAAAAAAAAAAAAACAACCCACAGAAATAGGGGGATTCCAAGATGGCGGAAACCAGCTCACACCATATCTGAGTGACACAGGATCCAAAATTCCAAAATTGGTGAGTGAAGGGGCAGCTAAAGCCAGACCATCGACATTGAGACTTCCTGGGCAAGAGGGGAAAATACATGAGCTGGGACAGTTTGGATCCAGGTCACCTGTGTACATCTCCAGAGACTGAGAGTGGCAAATATTCAACTCCCTCTGCTTCCCACTGCCCCAAACACAGGCCTCCGTGCAGTATGAGCCTCCCAGGTCTGTGGCTGTGGTGGGCAGCAACTAGCCCAAGCAGGAGCATCCTTGCTTGGTGACTGAGACAACAGAGACAGCTACCCCAATTATGGGTCTCCCTGCCCAACAGCCAAGCAGTGGACACCACTGAACTGATAGTTCTCCTACACTGCCATTTGCACCTGCGGGCCCAGATCTGAGAGTAGAGAGCAGGAAACCTAAGTACTTTCCGAGTATGCCTACAAGTGAGTGATTGCGCCCTCAAGTGATTACTTGCAGAGCCCCAGATCCAGGGTCCCTCTATGCTAGCAGCCAGATATCAGATCCCTCCATCCCATACTCCCACTGTGGGTAACATAGGGATCCTTGGGACAGTGTTCTCAACATTGAAGCCCCTCTTCTGTGGGTCTCCCATTGGAGTCCAGGAAAATAATTCCTGGAGCCCAGACAAAGCTGAATACCAGGAGGACAGTATGACAGGCCTGGGGGCCACTGAGGTATTCAGGGCATCCGCATATGCACGTTGTGCCTACAAACAGTGCCAGTATCCCCCTCTTCTGCTTATGCTCCACCGTACAAGGCATCTACACGCTCTAGCACCCTGTCTTTCAAGGCACACTTCCATACACAAGCCCATGCTTGTGCACATGTGCCCACAACCTTCCTCCCTTAGCTACAGCTAAAACACCAACACCCACTCTCAAACTGGTGGGCCTCTCTCATGTTCCCTGAAGAATACTCCAGACCACAGAGACAGACAGGCCCAATCTGAAGTACAGACTCCAGGAACAAATAACAAAGGTTACAAATAGGCAGATGGCTAGAGGGCAGCATAAGAACACATCCAACAAAAATCAGGACATCAAGGCTTCACCAGCAAACCCCCAAAATCAATGGATATGTTAATTCATCAGAAACACAGAAAAAATGATCTCAAATATATGGTTATCCAGTTATTAGAGGCACAGAAAGAAGAAATGAACAAGGCTCTCAAAGGCAAATATAGTCAAACAAATAGAGGCATAAGTAGAGGCACAAGTACAGGCACATAGAGAGGAAACAAACAAAAAAAATATAGGAAAGACATGAATCCACATTCAAAAAGATAAAGGAAATGGTGCAAGGCATGAAAACAATTAGAATCAATAAAGAAAACAGAAATAGAGAAAACCCCGGAGCTGGAGAACTTAGAGAAATGATCAGGAACCACAAAGGTAAGCATCACCAACAGAATACAAGAAATGGAAGAGAGACTCTCAAGCGCAGAAGATGCAATTGCAGAAATTGATACATCTCTGAAAGAAAAAGTAAAATTGGAAAAGTTCCAAACATAAACATCCAACAAATCAAGGATGCCATGAAAAGACGAAACCTAAGAATGATAGGAATAGATGAAAAAGAGGATTCCAGGCTCCAAGGTCCAGAAAATATTTTCAAGAAAATCATAGAAGAAAAATTTTCCCAACTTAAAGAAAGAGATGTCCATAAACATACAAGAGGCCTACAAAACACTATATAGACTAGATTAGAAAAGAAACTCCTCATGTCACATAATAGTCAAAACACTAAATCTACAGAATAAAGAAAAAAATATTAAAAGTAGCCAGGGGAAAAGGCCAAGTAACATATAAAGGTAGACCTATCATAATCATACCAGACTTCTCAACAGAAATTAAAAAAGCCAGAAGGGCCTGGGCAGATATCATGTGGACTCTAAGAGACAACAGATGCCAACCTAGACTACTATACCCAGCAAAGCTTTCAACCAACATGGATGGAGGAAACAAAATATTCCATGACAGAACTAAACTTAAGCAATATGTAAACAGCAACCCAGCCCTACAGAAGATACTAGAAGGAAAAATTCCAATCCAATGAAATCAACTATAGCCAAGAAAACACAGTATAAAGATAACTTCACAACAAAAAATTAAAAGCAAGCAAGCATAGAAACATAGGAACACCACCAACTCCACAATAAAAGGAACTAACATTAATTGGTCACTATTATCTATCAATATCAATGGACTCACTTATCCAATAAAAAGACATAGACTAACAGAATGGTTGCAGAAACAGGATCCAACATTCTCATCAAAGGAAAAATGCACCAAGAGGACATCACAATTCTGAACATCTTTACCCCATATAAAATAGCACCTGCATTTTTAAATGAAATATTATTAAAGTTTAAATCACACATCGATCCCAACACTTTGATAGTGGGAGACTTCAACACTCCACTCTCACCAAGGGGCAGATCATCTAGACAGAAGCTAAATAGGGAAATAAAGACACTTACAGAGATCCTAAATCAAATGGACCTAATAGATGTCTACAGAACTTTTCACCCAAACTCAAAAGAGTATATTTTCTTTTCAGCACCTCATAGAACCTTCTCACAAATTGACCATATAGTCAGGCACAATGCAAACCTCAGCAGATACAAGAAGATCGAAATAATTCCATGTATCCTGTCAGACCACAGTGGCCTAAAAATAGACCTCAACAACAACAGAAATAACAAAAAGTATACATACACATGGAAACTAAACAAATCTCTACTCAAAGACAGCTTGGTTAGAGAAGAAGTGAAAAAAGAAATTAGACACTTCCTAAAATTCAATGAAAGTGAAGGCACAACCCTTCCCTATCAGTGGACTTGGGGAGGGGCATGGGAGTAGATGAGGGAAGGAGGTGGGGTTGAGATGGGATCAGGGAGTGGACTACAGCTGGGATACAAAGCGAATAAATTATAATTAATTAAAAAATTAAAAATAAAGATATTATGTATATATTTTTAATCTCGGCTGTGGAAATATGAGACTAATCACAGCAGGTTACTATGATTTTCCTTATGCTCTAGCAAGGGTGTGGTTTTGCCAGCTGTGTGGTCTCGTGAGTGTGTGACCTTTGAAATTCTGGGACTATATAAATGATTTATATAAGTGATAGGGTCCTATGAAGTGGGGTTACTGTTGCTGTTATTGACTGGTTGGTTGTTGGATGCTGTTGGTTGGTGATTGTGGTTTGTCAAGTAGTTTTGCACAAAGAGACTAGAATAAATTAGATATCATGACAGCGAAGATGATCCTTTCCCCAAGGAACTTGATGTCGCTAATCAGCAGTAAGTAGTCTAATGATACTCCTTTTCATGTCTATCCTATCTTCTCACCTATCTAGTATTAGCGGTTTAAAAGGGTGGAGAAGGGTAGAAGAGAGAAAAGAACCCACAAAATTGCAAACACAAGCTACAGTAGATTATTTTTGTCGGAACTGAAAATATGATTTCCTTTTTTATGCATGTCTCAGCTGTGAAAGACGCTTGTGCTAGAGCTCTGAAAATTCCAGGGTCCTTTTTCCCTCCACCATTAGACATGTTAAGTGGGGCAGAGAAATTCTTCCAAGTCGTGTAGGTGCTTTGTGCAAAAAAAATGATGACTTATGAAGATAGAATTAAATAGAATTTTTAAAAAGAAGTTTTAAAAAGTAACAGGAAAGTGAATTAAAGTAATTTTCAATATCATAAGAAATTCCACATTGAGGATCTCGTCTTGCATAAAATCTGGAGTATTTTATGAAGTACTTTGATTGATTGAGTAATTGATGATTGCTGATTGATTAGGGGAAAGGCAAACATGTCATGACACTTCCTTCCTTCTAGCACTTATGTCCTGGAGATGGAAATCAGATCCTCAGGCATAGTAACATTTTTAACTGCTGAGCCATCTACTGAACCTGAAAACTTGGACTTCAGATGACTATTTTAAGCCTCTCATGAAGACTTTTATTTCTACAAATATGTCATTAAGTGTTTAGAAATGTGTTTGAACTGACTTGGTCATGTGTTCATTCTATTCAAATCTGTTGAAAGTTCCAAGTTGTGTGAGAATAAAATGATGTTGAGATCTAAATATAGCAAGAAGTTAATAGGTAAGTAGAAGGTTGTTTGTGTTAGAATTTTTAATTTTATTTTTAAACATTTACCTTCATCAGTATCTATTTGTTTGAAAGAACAAATCTTGATTGTTTGAGTTGGGGTTGTTGCTATTGGCTGTTGGCCTCAGTCTACTCTACTGAAACCAGAAGTGTATGACAGCACATCCTACTGCCTCTGAAAACAGTCTAGGTTTCTTCATATTTTGAGTATCTTAATTTTCTCTCTGGCCATTACAACTGTGTTTTAAAGTTCATAAATGAATGGATCACCCTCAGTGACTTACGTGGAACTGTTTCTTTCAGCTTTTTGCCTGAATTCATCAGTGGGGACTTTGATTCTATTAGGCCTGAAGTCAGAGAGTACTATGCCGAGAAGGTAAAGCACACCCTCTTTTATCCTCAAATTCCTGCTCATGGTATTGTTCTGTCTGTCTTGGATGCTGTGTATGGACAGAGAAATCTTACCATTTGGTTTATTTTATAAATTTGGTTGTAGAAGTTTCAATATATATTAACATAGAAACTTTAAAAATGACAAATGGAAAAAAGTATTGGAGAAATTCTATCACCATCAGATACGCATTAATCAGGCTAAGCGAGCATGTTTTGTATGTATTCAATATATTTATAGTTTACTACAACATATTTAACAACTTATTGCTACTTATGCCTTCAGTGGTTATTATATATTTTTTACAAATAAGTTAATCTTATTTAATGAATGGGTTATATTAATATTTTATCTAACCAATTCTCAATTAATGTACTTAAAGTGTATCTGTTTTCTCTCATTGTAAACTATTGAAATAGAAATAAGTTTTTACATATGTGTGCCTTGGTGTACAGCTAGAATTTTAGAATGAAATTTTTTTTTCTATAACAGTTTTTAAAAAAAAAATAAACTACTAAATACAAATTGAGATTATGAATAGCCACACTAGGCGGGCACAGTAGTACATGCCTGTAATCCCAGAGTCAGCTAGACTTCTGTGAGTTTGAGGCCAGCCTAGTCTACAAAGTGAGTCTAAGCCTGGCAAGGCTACACAGAGAAACTCTTTCTTGAAAAAACAAAAAGAATAAGGGGGGGGGTGTATAGAGTTAAACAGAATTCTCAACAGAGGAATATCGAATAGCAGAGGAACACTTAGTCATCAGGGAGATGCAAATCAAAACGACCCTGAGATTCCACTTTACACCCATCAGAATGACTAAGATCAAAAACTCAAGAGATGACACATGCTGGAAAGGTTGTGGAGAAAGGGAAACCCTCCTTCATTGCTGGTGGGAAGGTAAATTTGCACAACCACTTTGGAAGTCAATCTGGCACTTTCTCAGAAAATTAGGAATAGCGCTATCTCAAGATCCAGCTATACCACTCCTTGGCATATAGCTGAAATATGCTCAACCACACAACAAGGACATTTTTGTTCAACGGCATTCATAGCAGATTTATTCATAATAGCCAGAATCTGGAAACAACCTAGATGTCCCTCAGTGGAGGAGTGGATACAGAAAGTATGGCACATTTATACAATTGAATACTACTCAGGAATTAAAAACAAAGTAATCATGAAATTTGCAGGCAAATGGTGGGAACTAGAAAAGATCATCTGAGTGAGGTATCCCAGATGTAGAAAGACACACATGGTGTATACTCACTTATAAATGGACATTAGCCATATAATTTAGGATAAACATACTAATAAAATCTATTGTTCTAAAGAAGCTAAACAACAATGATGACCCTAGGGAAGAGGCATAATCCTCATTCAGAAGGGCAAACAGTATGGACATTGGAAGTACAAGAAGACAGGGAACAGGACAGGAACCTACCACAGAGGGCCCCTGAAATACTCTACCCAGCAGGGTATTGAAACATATGCTGAGACTCACAGCCAAAGTTTGGGCAGAGTGCAGGGAATCTTATGGAAGAAGGGGAAGATAGAAAGACAAGGAGGGGACAGGAGCTCCACAAGGAGACCAACAAAGCCAAAAAATCTGGGCCCTGCGGATCCTGCAGAGAGTGATGAATTAACCAAGGGCCATGCATGGAGAGAACCTAGAACCCCTGCACAAATGTAGCCCATGGGCAGCTCAGTCTACATGTGGGTTCCCTAGTAAGGAAATCAGAGGCTGTCTCTGATATGGAGTTAGTAACCTGCTCTTTTATCACCTCCCCCTGGTAAGGTGGCCTCACTAGGAAACAGAGAAAGATCATCCAGGCAATCCTGATGAGACCTGATAGGATAGGGTCGGATAGTAGGAGAGATGGACCTCCCTGTCAGTGTACTAGGGGAGGGACATAGGGAGGGATAAAGGAGAGAAGGTTGCTCTGGGAGGGGTTGAGGGAGGGGTCTACAGTCGGATACAAATGAATAAATTATAATAAATAATGATAATAAAAATAATTTAAAAGCTTTGTCTAGAAAAAAAATGGAAGAAAAAGAAAAACAAAACAAAGGAATATCCTTAGTTCTTCGCTATTGTGCAAATCTTCCCCAGGTCCTTGACACTTAAAAATTATATGAAAGTTCGAACTGGGTATGATGGTGTTGCATAGTAGTGAATTACAGTAGTTACTGATTAAGGGTTTGTAACTCCCACTCCTACGTGCCCTTGCACAAACATTCATTTGGAGCAACATTCATATCCATAAACAAAATCTAAAAAGAAAAAAAATTAAAGAGGGCAACCTTTTCCTGGCGCAAGGCCCCTGATAGTAGCATTATCTCCCCAGCCTCTGTGCATTTGTATTTGGTGTGTGTGTGTGTGTACATATTTAAAGGAAAAAAGGGATGGAATAGGAAAGACAGAGCTGGAGGTAGGAGAGAGTTGGGGTGGAGATTATGTAAAAACCAGTACTTGTGTGTAAAATTCTCAAAACAAAACAAAACAAAACAAAAACAACAAAAGAATATTTTAGGAAAGAAAGACAAGAAGTAGCAGAGGAAGGGGAACACCAACCCACTCACAAAAACTTCTATTCAGAGTTTACCCTGCCTACAAGATGTGCAGGTAGAGCAGAATGGAGGAAATGTCTAACTGATGCCTGGCCCAACTAAAATTGGCCTATGGGAGAGTGCCAACCCCAGTTACTATGAACCATACTATACTAAGCTTGCAGACAGGAGTTGTCCTCTGAGAGACTCTACCCAGCAGCATCTTAAAACAGATGCAGAGACTCACAGCCAAACATTGGATGATGCTAAGGGAATCGTGGGGAAAAGGGAGAGAAAAAAGGACCTGGAGGTGACAGGAGCTCTACAAGGAAACCAACAGAGCCAACTAACCAGGGCCCAGAGAGGCTTGCTGAGGCTCAAGCATCAGTGAAGGACCACGCATGAACTGGACCTAGCTCCTCTACAAAGATGTAGCAGATGGGCTGCTTAGGCCTCATGTGGGTCCTCTCTTAAGGGAAGTGGGGACTGTGTGGGCAAGGACTCACTTGCTAGCTTTTTTGTTCACTTTCTCCTGGTGAGACTACCTTGCCAGGCTATAGGGGAAGAGGACAAACTCAGTCCTGATGCAACTTGATGAGCTGGGGTGGATGGGAAAGGGAGCTCCTCTTTTCTGAGGAAAAGGGGGGGGGGAGGTTGGATGAGACTGGGAGGGTTGGAGGGATGGGGTACAACAGGATGTAAAGTTAATTTAAAAATAGTAATAAGAATAATAAATGTCATAAGTGATCCAAGGCTGATGTGAATGCAGATTCTGGGATTGGCTGGAATGCAGATTTGTGCAAGTCCCACCTGCATACCAGCTGATCAGCCTTCCTTCTGCAAATGAAGATCATTCCCAAGTCAGTGTTTGATATTCATGCTCAATTACCTCAGCATTGGCATGTTCCTGTTCATTCCCCACAGCCTCACTTCTCATTAACTCCATCCCTCAGCCTTGCTGGGAAGGAGCTCTGGCCTTGCTTACAATGCAGAGTTGTGCTAATGCACAGGTATTAATCATATTTTCAGGAGCAGAGCAAACAGAGGGAGAGGCAGGGACCAGCATACTCAAAAATAAGCTGAATATATGGTCAGAGCCGTCTTATCTCCTGTCTCTTAAAGCTGACGGCTTGCCAATGTCAGAAATGTCAGTTTGATCATTATTGTCCAGGATGAGGAAATGAGCTTCTGTAAGAAAGTTCTGGATGTTTTACATTGGGATTCAGCAATAAAGGAAATTTTTCAGTTAATAGTTGATGGATTTCTCTTGTATTTCTTGCTTTGCTTGTTCTTCAACTTTGAAAAGTCACGTGTGTGTGTGTGTGTGTGTGAGAGAGAGAGAGAGAGAGAGAGAGAAAGAGAGAAAGAGAAAAAAGAGAGAGATTTGGTTTTAAAAGTTATATCTATCCATTTCTTCTTATTTCAAAGCTTCATAGCACAATTCAAGTGTTCTCTGTGTCCTGAGTGTTAAAGTCTCTGCTTTTGAACTTCGTGGGCATGCTCCTAGAGGGCATAGGTGATGCCCTTCATGCAGTTTCTGTGCCCCTCAGAGTGCACTATGGGTGTTTGCCTGTGAGGTTAGTAATGATGATAATTACAAGTTAATGCAACATTACACACAATTTCTATAAGCCATTATCTCCGACTTCAACAATCTGTAAGCTTCTCTTTCACAAGTGAAATGACGTTATCTTCACTTTTACTTTCATCTGGACCCCAGGCTGGTCTGAGACTTCAATGAACTAAAACTCGGGCTCCAGTAAAGAAATGACATTCAGAGTATTAAAATATTGTTGCAGTCTTCGAGTAATCATAGAGCAGCATGGACCCATATGTAGCTGAACTTTGCAGAGAGTATACAATCTTGTGCTTACTGTGTACTAGAACTTTCTTTCAGGTAACTACAACATCTCTGTTTGCCTTAGTTCTTCCAGCATGGGTCACTGTTTTTAATTCAGTGAGCAATGTCTCTTAACAATGCTTACATTGTTTGATTGATTGATTTTCACTTTGGCAATTCAGAGCTTCTTATTTATTTATTTATTTACTTATCTATCTATCTATCTATCTATCTATTTATTTATTTATTTATATTTATTCATTCATTTACTTACTTACTTACTTATTATCTCTTACAATTTAATCACTTTGTATCCCAGCTGTAGCCTTCACCCTCATCTCCTCTCAGTCGCACCCTCCCTCCCTCCGTTCCCCCTATGTCCCTCCCCTAGTCCACTGATATGGAAGGACCTCCTCCCCTCTGTCTGACCCTAGCCTATCAGCCTGTCATCAAGGCTGTCTGCACTGTCTTCCTCTGTGGCCTGCCAAGGCTGTCTATCCTCCCCCATAAAGGGGAGGGGACCAAAGAGCCCATCACCAAGTCTATATCAGAGAGCTGAGGACCCTGTAGTGTTACAGTTGCAGAGGCAAAGACATGGCTATGGAAATACTCCAATCCCAGTGTAAAGATGAGTAGCAGAAAGGCTGTGCTGTGGACCACCAGTCTTCTGTGTGTGATAAGGCTACAGACCACCAGCTGGCAGCAGAAATAGAACTAGGGTCCAAGACAGATACCTAGCCCCCTCCTTCTTCCTGCTTTCCAGTGTGTTGTGAATTTTTCTGGGTTGGGAAACATGACAAATGTGAGCAAATTGCATGATAATTTAGAAATGACTTTTATTAAACAAATGCTTCCTGACTAAATGTTCTTATTGTCGTATATATTGCTGAAGCCATATACCAGGTTTTAAAGCCTGCTTTCAACAAAGCAGATCAAAGAAGATCAAAATTTTCCTTTCTATAGATGTTCAGTTATCTAGAGGAGCAGAAAATGGCTCGTGTTACCCCACATCATAGTCACCTACCTCAGCATGTTTCTGTTACACTTAAAACTGGGATTTGGGCTTACATATAGTTTTTCTGTAAGATTTATTAGAGACTGGCTTCTAGGTGACAGTCAATAGAATATTTTTTATGAGTGGCTTACTGATATTAAATAATGCTTTGGATTTTAATTGCAGTTTAAGAATGAGAACACTGATCCCAAGTGTTTAAGGTGGGGAAAAGGCAGAGTAAAATGAGTGCATAGGTACATGTATTTGTCAAAAATGTAATAAGCTTTGATCTTAATAACATACATTTATTTTTTGTAAATAATAGCGTGATTTCTTGAACTATGAACATTATTTTTAAGTTATTACATACCTGAGTGTCTTACTACCACATGTGAGAGAAAAATCATGTTTCATGGTTCTGGTTCCCTTATATGCTTATAGTAATGATTAAACAATGATATGGGTACAGGAATATTCTAGAAATACTAACACTATAGTCTAATATAGTAGTATTTTAGTTTACTTTCAAAAATTATTGTCCAATGAACACCTTAATGTGTACTGTTTCTCATTAATGCAGCTTCAAAAATATTTTCTGTCAGTTCATTCCTCTAAATATTCAATTTGTGCATTTATTTTTTATTCACAATCAAGACCCTTTAAAATATCTTTTGACAAAGCCATGGGTTCAGTCCTATTTAAATTTCATTGAACATCTCTTGTTAAAATGTCTGCACTGATCTACTTAAATCTCATGAATATTATTATTTTCACCCTTACTGGTGTCATTTTTTTCAGTTCTCCAACCCATATGCCAATAAAATTTAGATATGATAAAATGAATTTAGAGAACATAACAAACTGGACTGTTAGAAATTTTAAAGTTAGCATAATTGATTATTATATAAGCACAGCAAACGACAAAGCACTGAAAGGCCAGCTCCACTCGCTTGCATACTTTTTAAAAAATAGAAACAAAACAAAGCAAACAAATTCTGAGTACATCAAATCTGTAGGCTTAGGCATGAAGACTAATTAGCATATGCTGTGATATATAAAGCTGTTACTGAGGGAATTATAGACAGGCAGTTTACACTGACAGTGAATGACAGGTTCTTTACTTCGCTTTCTCTGAACTGGCTGCCTCACCTTTATTAGCATCTCACCAAGTGGATGATGAGCCTGCCAGGAGAACTTCACGTGCAGCTGTCTCCTGAGTGCACCTCAATTCCTGCGCTTCCCTCAGTCATGGCTCTTTCAAATTGAATTGATTGCATGTATATGTTTTTGAAATTTCTTTTGTTTAAAGTGTTTTAATACCGTTAAGGTATTTGGGAACAAGGAGACTTTGCCCTTTAACCATAAGTACCCCCAAGTGAGATAGATACATGTGACCCCACAATGCATGCCCGCCCTCCTCGATCTTCTTGTGTTGTACATAATATTCTCAAGGGTCTCTTGCGCTGTCTCTCTTTCCTTAGTCACCTGGAAGATGGGACCTACTCATTTGTCCTCCCTATCTGTTCACCACCCAGAGGTTTTGTTTATTTCTTCTCTGTACTTGTTTGCAGAGCTTGATATAAACAGTTTTGTCAGGATTTTTCTCCTTATTCCTGCTAACTGGGTACCTAGTGAAACCTCACAGACATGATCATTCATTTTCACATCTGTAGTCACTAGAATGTACTCAATAGAGAAGCAGGTTATAAGCCTTCTGTTGGAACTGGAGTGACAAGAAACTGGTCTTAAATAGTATTTCAAATAAAAAGAGACATGAGATTATGTGAGTTTGTGAAATTTGACATTCCATATATGTCTTCTGGAAACCCATATTGAACAGTGCCATTTTAAGGAAGTCTGAAAGAAGTAGAAATTTACCTTAATATTTTTCAAATGCATTTCACTGCAGAATATCTGCATATTACTCACCAACACCCATTCTTTTGTATTGGTTTGCAACTAGGCTAAAATGTACCTGGATGCTGCTCAGCTTGTTTCAGTATTTCAAAAACTTTTAAAACTTACTCTTCTTTTTAAAACTCATGATTTTATGGCGTTGAAAATACACTATATGATGTGATGATGAATATAGTTATATGTATATTGGTCCAACATATAGAGTATACAACACTGACAATAAATGCTAGTGAAAACTGTGGACTTTGGGTGACAAAGACATGTGTCTCTAGGTTCGGTTGTAGCAAATAGGCCACTGTGGAGAGGATGCTAACAATGAAGACCAATGGCAGGACACTTAGGGAGTAATTTTTGATTTCACTATGAATCTGACGTACTCTAAAAATAGTTAAGAATGTATGTGAAATTGCTCTATAATACATTGATTAATACAGCTAGCTAAAGTAGTGACAACACATTTTAAGGAGTTACAATATACAAGTTTACCTGGACTTCCATTTATAAATTCAACTGTTGTAGCAACCTAATAGAAGTATTATATTACTTACCTGTATGATTAGAAATGAATATGAGGTAGCACAACCAGGAATTGTTTGAAGTAGGACTTGATAAAGAGGTGGTCTGTCCCCAGAATCCATTCCTTTGTTTAGTCACTATACCTCATTCTTCTAGTTTAATGAGGGAAATTTCTCAAAATAAAGCAGTGCTTCTTGTGACCTAGAAGTGCCACTGTCTCCTTTTCTTTGCACAGGATTTGCATTTTCTGTTACTTAGTCTTGCAGTCTACATTGTTCTAGGTAAGTAAGCATCATTACCCATGAATATTTCCAGTATTCCAGCTCCTTCCCCATTTGCATCAGTCTTTCTGGAGACAATTGGAAGTCTGATGGGTAGAGTACTGAGCATCAGAGCCTATGAGTATCTTTATATTTCATCTTTTTCCTTACCTACCTTCTAGACTTTGTAGAAAGAAAGAGTGGATTAAATTCTCTATTCCTATGCATAGTAGCTGTGATGGAATGGAACCTAGACCCAACATCATGTCCCAGGTCAGGATATGTGTAGGAACAAATGATATCATTCAGGCAGTCTCAGTGAAATAGAATTTCTCTGCGTCATTTTCAAGGTTCTCAGCTTGCCTCCATAGTTTAGAGATTCTCAAAGAGGACCTAGAAACCTTAGCTTATAGTTGAAATCAAGGCTATGATTTAACAAGAGAAAGATAACAGAGCAAAATGAGCAAAGGGAAGAGGCACATAGGTCATGGTCAGGAAAGAAAGGCAGCAACTCTGAGTATTTTCTTATTAGGTTATTGAGGATGTAGCTAATCATTTCTGTGACAAATGATACTGTTTTTCAGAAGCTCATTAGAGACTGCCCAGAAATTTACCAGATGCTGGTCTCATATATACTCAGGCCCTCTGCGTACTTCAAACCAGACTTCTAGGAGGAGAGAATTGAGTGCCCGGCATAAACCACATGATTTGTATCAAGTCTAGCACAGTCTTATTCCTTAGAGGGTGGTTATCTATCAATGAAGAGAGCTACTGACTGGTGAGATCTTCTGGCACTTCTAGTAAGCCAGCTTCTTTGAGGACAGCAGCCATAAGTGGGCTGTGGAAACTTTTTTCTGAACCCTCTTCTACTCACAGAATTCTGCCCATGCTTTTAAGAAGGGAACAATCAAATAAAACCTCATGTTTGAGCAGGGGTTCTAGGTTATATCGATGTATGGTCCTTGGTTGGAGAATCAGTCTCAGAAAAGAGCCGTCTGCATAGATATAACCTAGAACCCCTGCACAGATGTAGCCCATGGCAGCTCAGTATCCAAGTGGGTTCCCTAGTAAGAGGAACAGGGACTGTCTCTGACATGAACTCAGTGGCTGGCTCTCTGACCTTGCCCCGCCCCCCCAAGGAGGAGCAGCCTTGCTAGGCCACAGTGGAGGACATTGCAGCCAGTACTGATGAGACCTGATAAGCTGGTGTCAGATGGAAGGGGAGGAGGAACTCCCCTATCAGTGGACTTAAAAAATAAAAACTTAGTAAATAAATAAATAACCATATATTTAATGTGTTATTAAGGAAGTTACATCAGGAAAATGTGTGTGAAGATGAGTCCATAATTCACAGTAAGTAGTTTCAAGTAACTAAAAGTTGTTGAGTCTATTTTTTTTGCCATATTATTAGAATGAAAATCTCTAACCTGACCAGATAACTGATGTACATTACTGATGTACATTATGTTCTTAGTTTTATAATGAGTGTTATTTATGTACAGAAGGTTTTCCATTAAATATATTGAGTACATACATTGATGATGCAAAAGTAAAAATAAAATACTGAAAAATAATTTAAAAAAAAACAAAAACAAAAAACAAGAAACCTCATTTTGTTCTAGACACTTGACTTACATTGACAGAGGGATGACTTTCTGGTGTGAAATGCTGCAATTTTCATTCGGTACCACCTTGTACAGAAGTGTTACCTTCCTATACATAGAGCACCCGAGGTGACACTGCATTAGAATATCTTCATGGCTGGGCTCTCAAATGCAGACTTACTACAAGTGAAATTGGGTGAAAACCAGAAAGAGAATCCTAGATTGCATTAGTACCAGTTATTTTGAGTTTTTAAAACTTTATTCATGCGACATGCTTATTCAGGAAATCATCATTTATAGTTGCCATTTGGTGATTTAAGAAGAAAAAAGTAATTTTTAATGTGAAAAACAGAAGTGTTTGTGAAGAAGCTGTTAATTCTAAGTAGATCAACAGTCTACTCCACTGTGATTTTGATAACAAAAAAACAAATGGAAAGTAGTTATCTTGTGATTACATCTCTGCAGGTGAACAAATAGCTTACTTAACTGTATCTAGGTACATGGATCACTGAGATTCTAATTGGTTTTATCTAACTGGTGCAATTCTTAGAGAGCTTGAGAATGTGGTTGGTATAATTTTAGATCTGTATCTGATTATCTAGAATAATTTCATTTTGTTCTTTGTTGTGTCCTCAGGAAAACCAGTTTCTAACTATAGAATTCTAGTCAATTCATTTAAATGACTTATTTGGACATACGACTATAAAAATTTTAATATATTCAATTTTACAAAGACTCTTGAAGATAATTTTCAGTGTGTTTCTTGCATGCATACAAGAAGAAAGATATTTAGCAGTGAATCAGGAAAGATTAAATGTGTAGATGCTAAATAAAAGGTTAAAACTCGGTAATACTCCTTCCTCTTTTTTAACAAAATCTATGTCAACATTCTAATGTAAGTAGGTAAGAAACTATTTCATGTTTTCAGAGTGAGCATTAAAGATGATTTTTGGTATCTTCATCTTCAGGGATTATTTGTTCTTTTCTAGTCCTATTTAGCCACTTGTTTCTGTGGTGGACAGCTAGCCACCTCTGTTATGCTCCATAATTAACATTCTTCTCCTTCCTATTTGTTGGATGTCATCTTGCCCTTAAAGAATTTGATTATTTAGCTATGTACCCCTTTTTTTAATTGGGTTACTTGATTTGTTGCTTTCTAACTTCTTGAGTTCTTTATATATCTTGAATATTAGCCCTCTGTCAGATACAGGGTTGGTGAAGATCCTTTCCCAATCTGTAGGCTGTTGTTTTGTTCTGAGGACAGTGTCCTTTGCTTTACAGAAACTTTTCAGTTTCATGGGGTCTCATTTACTGATTGTTTGATATTGGAGCCTGGGTTGTTGATGTTCTTTTCAGGGAGTTGTTTCCTGTGCAAATTAACTCAAGGTTCTTCCCCACTTTTTCTTCTAACAGGTTTAGTGTGGTGTGTCTGGTTTTATGTTGAGGTCTTTGATCCACTTGGACTTTAGTTTTGTGCAGGGTGATAAGTATGGAACTCTTTGCATTTTCTACATGTAGACATCCAGTTAGACCAGCACCATTTGTTGAAGATGCTGTCTTTTTTCCATTGTGTGGTTGGGACTATATCTGACATGAACTCAGTGGCTGGCTCTTTGATCACCTCTCCCTGAGTGGGGATGGGGGGGTGGCCTTACCAGGCCACAGAGGAAGACTATGAAAGACAGTCCTGATGAGACCTGATAGGATAGGGTCAGATAAAAGGGGAAGAGGTCTTCCCTATCAGTAGACTGGGGAAGGAGCATGGGAGGAGATGTGGGATTGAGAGAAATGAGGTTGGAGGCTACAGCTAGGATACAAATTGAATAAATTGTATTAAATTTAAAAATTATATACAAAAAAGAATGTGATTGTTGATAGGAAATTAAATACAAAAAAAGAAATTTAATGCATCTACTAGCCTAATTCCCAAAATAAATACTTTATGAATTATCGTTTCTATGTCTATTTTAAAAGACTTTTCACATATATGTGTTTCAAACAGGATATACACTTCTAGAACATTTCTTTTAAAAGACTCTAGAGTCACAAATGGGTATCTTAAAATGGACTTTTAATAATTTCCCCTGTAACTTTGATTTTAGAACATAATATCTATAACAAAAAAAAATAATGAAAGCATCCTGAATGTTTAATCTCTGATGGGCAGATGAAGAAAGTGATGTATACACATAAAGTCGAAGCCCATTTGACCACTCCTGGCAGTGAAGTGAAATCCAGTCATTTATGGCAGGGCTAACAGTATAGAAATTGTTTCTTTAAGTGAAATAAGCCATACCGGGAAAGCCAAGGCCTGCATGTCTCATTCATGTGTGGAATCTAAAAACATTTGTCTCATTACACATGAAAGTAGGACGATGGTTACCAGAAGCTGGAGAGAAGTTAATGTTGGGGGCTAATTTCAGCCAGAGAGAGGCACCTCATATTACTGTGCTATTGCATAGCGTAGTGACTCTAAATAGTGATCATGCTCATTTCAAGAAGGTGGAACAAAGTGTTTTATTTTATCATTTAATTTTTTTTATTTATTACAGGTTACCCACATTGTATCCCCGCTGTAATCCCCTCCCTCATCTCCTAGTCCCACACTACCTCCCTCTTCTCCCCACGTGCCCTTTCCCTAGTTCCTGATAGGGCATGACCTCCTCCCCTTCTGTCAGACCCTAGCTTATCGGGTCTCATCAGGGCTGGCTGCATCATCTTCCTCTGTGGCCTGGCAAAGCTGCAGCCCTTGCCCAAAAGGAGGTGATCAAAGAGCAGGCCACTGAGTTCATGTCAGAGACAGCCTCTGTACCCCTTACTGGGAACCCATTGGATACTGAGCAGCCTATGCGCTTTCTTTGAATAGGGGGTCTAGGTGCTCTTTGTGCGTGGTCCTTGGTTGGAGTATTGGTCTCTGCAGGGCCCCTGGGCCCAGGTAATTTGGCTCTGTTGTTCTCCCTGTGGAATTCCTGTCCCCTCCAGGTCTTTCTGTCTCCCTCTTCTTCCATAAGGTTTCCTGTAATCTGCTCAAATTTCAGCTAAGAGTCTCAGCCTCTACTTCGATATCCAAACCAGTAGAGTTTTTCAGCGGCCCTCTGTGGTAGGCTCCTGTCCTGTTCCCTGTCTTTTCCTGATTCCAATGTCTATAGTGTTGGCCCTCTGAATGAGGATTGAGTATCTTCCCCAAGGTCCTCCTTATTGTTTAGCCTCTTTAGGACTATAGATTTTAGTATGTTTATCCTATATTTTATGGCTAATATCCACTTATAAGTGAGTATATACCAGATATGTCTTTCCGCTTCTAGGTTACTTCACCTAGGGTGATCTTTTCTAGTTCCCATCATTTGCATACAAATTTCATGATTTCCTTGTTTTTAATTGCTGAGTAGTATTCTATTGTGTAAATGTACCATACTTTTTGCATATATTCCTCCACTGAGGAACATGTAGGTTTTTTCCAGATTCTGATTTCTTTCTTATAAAGAAAGAAATCAAAGACTTCCTAGAACTTAATGAAAGTGAAGGTACAGCTTACCCTAACTTATGGGATACAATGAAAGCAGTGCTAAGAAGAAAGTTCATAGCACTAAGTGCCTTCATAAATCCGAGGCATCTCATACAAGCAACTTAATGGCATATCGGAAAGTACTAGAACAAAGATAGATAGATAGATAGATAGATAGATAGATAGATAGATAGATAGA